>NC_137139.1:32292400-32494900 GCF_949319135.1 Squalius cephalus
AAATCTGATATGTTACACATTGCTCTTTGTATTGTTGTAAAATAACAATAACAAAATTATAAATATATGTATTAATAAAGAACCCTCTGTTAATTGCCAGGTATCCCCATTTCTTAAGTAAAAATCAGACTATGCACACATCTGATCTGGGGCCGGTTGCATAAAAATAGCCCTTATGTTAAGACTGTGTTGAGTCAAGGGACAATCAGTATTGCTTTCTAGTATAAAATTAGATCAATCTACGTTTTTATATAACTGACTTAAAACAGTTATGAACAGTCTTAAAGAAAAAATGTGATGACTAAGTTGTAAGACTAGTCTTAACCGTTTATGCAACCAGCCCCTGTTCTGTGTTTTAGTAGCAAAGAGAGGAAATGCGCTACAGATCGGGGTTTCCCTCTGTCATGATGTTAGCAGCAAACACTGAATCATAAGCTATACACTGAGGTCTGAGGCAAAACAATCTGACGTTTGACACTAAACTTCGCAAGAATATATATAAAAGTATATATAGGCTATAATGCTCCATTTATTCATTACTGTTTATTCTGATTATTTAAAAAAAAAAAAAAAAAAGTTAAAAAAAAAAGAATATATTCCAACATTCACTTAAACACACAAAGTTCTGTAAGCTTTCACACAAGTATTATGGTCCTGCATTAATAATTCAGTTTGTTTGCGCCCCTAAAAATAGTTTAGCAGAATCCGCCACTGGCTTCTAGTCATTGTGTTTCTCTATCAGAACAACTGCACACAACACACCTCTGAGTGCCACAAACAGAAGAAATTCAGAAGTTTACATGTCTTTAATTCAAGAAGTGTTAAAGATATCTTCATATCCTCTTAGATTCTTGTTCTTATGAAACCTTTTTTTTTTTTTTTTTTTGGGAATCTTCTTTAAGGTTCTATATTTAATCTCATAGATATTGGGGTGTCAATGTGGGAACGTGTGGTTAACAATCTTCTGTGGGTTTCTGAACTCAGAGAAGTGTGTTTTATGTCATTCTTTTCATAGAGGGAAACCAGATACATTTCTAGTTTCATTCATCAATATTTATTCTTCGTCTTTAAATGCAGTAAGTATCAGCTGTGTGCAAAGTGAACCACATTTGGTTCTTGATCATTGAAAACGGGTAAAATTCAACCATTTGAACATGGAGCTGCTTTGAGATCTCCATATCTCTGGCATTGAACTATATAGGGCCTTGAAAATGAAGATGTCAAAAGGAAAGTTTATTAAAGGGCCCCTATTGTGCTATTTTAAAGTTTCCTAATGTTGTTTTTGAGTCTCCTACAACATGTTTACATGCATCAAAGGTAAAAAAAAACTGATTAATTTCCTCATAATATACATGTGCACATCATCACATTTTCAATGATTCTCAAACGACTCGTCAGATGAATCAATCTCTCTAAATCCCTCATTTGCTACTCTGCAGCTACTCTGCTCTGGTTGGCCAGACAGCTCAGTCTGTTCTCTGTTGTGATTGGCCTACCGCGTACAGCACACACACGTCAAAAACAAAAACGCCCATTGCCATAAGAACGTCAGCTCTGCTTGTCCTGAGGCTTCCTACACCGTAAACTAAACACAGTAGCAAACAATGACTTCGATTTTACCACATCAATGCGAGCACGAGTCCGATGATGAAACATTCGAAGAACTAGTTATTCAACCCGAACCCATCGCAAGAACGGCTCGAGCAGGACTCAGTGTTTCTCAGTGATACACTACTCAGTTTGATGTACATTATGAGATGTTGCAACTGTAATTCCTCACCATCAGCTTTAACAAGTGCATGTACATCAACAAACCGATTGTTTTACTTGTACAAATTTTTTATTTGCAGAGTATTTTTCTAATATATTGCGGTGAATACGTGGAAACTGTATCAATAACAGTGCATGGCATGTATGCAATTACATTAGCCGAACTCTAGCGTGAATGATCTGATGTAACATTAACATTGGTAAAACAAATATTTCCTCAAAGTAGTGAGAACGACAGACAATCTGCATTAATAGACACAGCTATAGGTAATAGTGGTCCACAACTGATTAGCAGAAGTATTTCAGTAAGACAGTATTTCAGTATAACGTGAGTTAGCCAGTTAGCAGGAGACCTAACACCTTCACATTGTAGAGCACAGCGTCTTCTCGACATGATGCTCTCCAGTATCCACAGGATCAGCTGCTGGTTTGAGGTTCAAGTTTTCCCTGGTGTCTGCGCGCGCAATAAGTGGACGGGCAATATGCTTATGTTTCGTCTTGACATCACAACGAAACGGCTTATGACTCGTTTGAAAAAAGATTCATTTAATTGACTCAAAGTCGACTCTTACTTTTGAAAGACAATAACTTTATATACGGTGCACTTTCAGATTTAAAACTTTGCAGGATGTTTTCATTCACTTAGAGCTGTGGTACACACTACATGAAAGCCCATTTTCAAAAAGACATAATTTGGGCCCTTTAATGCCGCTTTATGATTAAATTGGTCAATTGCACACATTTCAGTGGTCAAAAAACAAATTTGAGTCTTTTTTCTTTTAAAGAGGAATATTTAAAAAACAAATTATTCTGGCTTTCATCACTATTTGTCTTTCTACATTCATAGCAAGTGTGTAAATTGTACCTTTTTATTTGGGTTACGTGACGTCTTGTAATTGTGTGTGTGTGTGTGTGTGTGTGTGTGTGTGTAGGCTGTCAGAAACGGTCAGCATCAGATGATGAAGGAGCCAGAGAAACTCCAGCTGTCTCCAGGTATGAAGCTCTTCACTGTTTGATGCATCACATGACTTCCATTATTAGGAGATTTCTCTTTGCCGTGTTGTTCCTCACTAAGGACAGTTCTCTGCTGTTTTCTTCACAGATCCAGTGTCTCCACAGAAAGAATTGGAAGTCATGATTGTGTAGCCGTCGCCATGAACGGTTGTGGAAAACATCTTGAAGCTCTTCTCACGTCTTCTTAAAACACTTGAACACTTTAACCTTCTTCAAACTATCAGTCCAACATGTTTAGTCAGTTTGACAGTGATAACCATTGCGATGGACGGCACAAAAACTATTGTGGAAATAGATCTCCAGCATTTAGTGTTGCAGTGCAGTGTTGCCCTTCTGCTTGTTCTGTCTCCTGTAGTGTGTTTCTGTGATTTTGTCTCATGAATGTTAAAGCCCCACTGAAGTGTCTTGGTACGCACAGCTTTGATGCGTTGATGTAATTTCCTCTGAAACAGGAAGCTGAGGCGGGACTTATTGAATGGCCCCTCCCCCTTTTCAAATAGCCAATAGCGTTTAGTTTACAGCACCATTGAAGCGAATCTGAGCACTGATGATATGTTGGATTCAATAGTAGAGATGTGAATAAATTCTAACCATTTCATTCTTAACCAGCGTAAAGTTAGAAAACGGAATAAAACTCGAGCGTTTGAGCAAATGAACTGTTACGATGAGACGTATGTTGTGTCTGTTGTGGGTTTGATGTATCAGAGATGAACAAAAGCTTCTACAGCTGATCTTCAATCAGATCCACACATTATGATTTATGTTAGGATACGCGTATACTTGCAGTCTTTATAAAGGGAAAATAATTGGTCTGAATTTGGTTATCATGAAAGATTCTCACACTGATAAAGCACAGTCTCTTTACACAGGCATCGCTAAAGTTTATCAGATAAACTGGCTTGTGGTTACAGAGTAGAAGTGTGTTATATTGAAGTGTGTTATATGAAGAGGACGTTATATTTGAGTGAATTTCTCTGAGAACATTCATCTCACAGCTTTAACAGTCTGGATGTCCTAAAGAGCAGATTCAGAGCTTTCCAGAGATACCAAATGTTGTGAGGTTTCGAAAACTCCCTTTAGTCTTTACATTGACTCAATGATCAAATGTAGCACTCTTATGGAAATATGATAATATTGTCTAATTATCATTTAATGGGTTACCGAGCTTTTTCTTCCCTTGCTCCAAAACTCCATATGAGATTAGACATGCTGAATCTTGTAGTATTTTTAAATCCTTGCTTAAGACTCACTTTTTGTACTTGCTTTTATGTGATTGTGTAGTATTTTGTATATTTTGTATGTTTAGTTTATTGTTTTAATGTTTTTATCTCTTTTAATTTATGTATTTACTTTTTACCTTTATATTATATCCTTTTCTGTGTGAAATGCCTTGAGAAGCAACATTTAAAGGTGCTATATAAAATAAAGTGTATTATTATTATTAAATCTGACTCATTTTCAAAAGGGTTGTCATAAAGCAACATCTCTTATGTGGTTTCTAATCAGAATATGACTTTCTGTTATGAAACAGGGCATTGATTTCATAATTCATACATGACCACTGTAAAGACACCAGGACTTAAATTATGTTTATCAGGCATTCTGGGAGACGCAACAAGTAAAATTATATATTAATATTCTTATGAAAATATTCAATTATTACATTTTTACTCCCATTATTAAACGTTATGTTGCCCGAATAACATATTAATATGCAAATAAGATACATTGTGTTGAATGGCACTATACATTTATGGCTATTTTACCCACATATTGCAAAATGGTTTATCATTTAATTCCGTTATATCTTTCATATTTTGGAATCATTAGTTTGGGGGAGAGAAAAAAAAGAAGCTTAATATGAAAATTGATTGGTGAATGAAAAAAAAAAAAATTATGCCTATTTGTGTCTTTTCATTTTCTTAATAAATGGGTCCTGGTGTCCTCTACACAGGACAGCATAACAGGAATAATAGGCCTAGAGAGGAAGTGTCCCCATTTACCACAATGACGAGTTCATGTCAGTCTCACGCACTTGCTAAAGCAGATCTTCAACTGGATACCAGATCTTGTGGTTAGAGATGAAGTGGGCAATTCTGTCAGTTCTGTGTGTTTGCAACTGTTTTTGTGGGGTATTTCCAAAAACCAAGACCACGTAAAAAAAAAAAAAAAAAAAACACTGAGCCATAATAAAGTTATATAAATGAACTATAATTCATGATAAATGTGTTTTTCCCTATACAACAGTAATAGCAATAGCTATAATTAAATTTTTACATTAATATTTCTTAGAAGACATCGTGAAACATCAACCTTTAACCAGCGCTGGCTGGCCAGTAGACCACAGACCACAGTTTATGAGCCACACACAATAAATAAATAATTAAATTCATACATAAATCATGTATACAAACTGTCAATATTTGTGTGTTTGAAATATTAAATGCACCCAGTACATTTGAAAAATATTATAGAAATTAAAAAATCAAATCTGTGCTGCGTCCCAATTCGCATTATACTACGCCCTAAATGTTCAAAGATAGATAGACTAACAAAGAGAGATTCAAACAAATAACATATCCATAACAGGGTAGAATTTACTGACTGTGCTGAAGAGTAATATTCAGAGGTTTTTGAAGGAGAGAAAAAGAGGAAGAGCACAACGCTAAAGCACTGCTGGTTCCCATAATTACCAGACTATTGAAACTGGCTCAATATGGCACAGACACACCTAAGATATTTTTCACCAGCCGCCACTTAAACAATGTTGTCGTCTATCTCACTCTTTCTCAGTATTTCACATTAGTTCGCTGCTGTTAAAGGGGTGGTTCGGGATTTTTGACATCGGACCTCAATGTTAAGTCAGCCTGGTTGTTATTCATCAGTGGAGACATTTTTTTAAAAAAATTATCCAGTCCTTATATTTGGATAGTTAGCCGATGCTAGGCTAGCGCGAGTCAATGGTAGATGCGTTAGCCAGCCATTAAAAACAGTTTTACCCACTCCACAGTGCACCAAACGCAAATCAATTATAACACCAAACTATCGATGCAAATGTTCGTTGAGAGAATAATGTTAGAAATCAAACTTGTGATGATGAGGACTTGTGTTTGTTCCTCTGAGGGTATGATTATTCTTTAAACAACATATTATTCATTTATTAACACACTCGCGGTCAAAACATGAGTTTAGTGTCATTTGTTTCTGAATGAAGATATAAGTTATCACCATATATACAGTACAAAAGATTATGACTGATATATCCGTTCCGCAGGGTTTCAGGAATGATATTTTGATTCAAAATTCTTACATGTACCTTTAAGGAACAAACTCGATCCATCAGGAAACTGCAGGGAACTCCATTAGGCAGGCTAATAGAAACTGTTGCAGTCAGACTAAATTCAGTTATAGACTTTATTCACGAGTTCACGCTTATAGACCAATAATCAGTGCGGATTAGAACCTGTAACCTTTGACACGCTTGGCAAAACCACTAGACCATTACAGTGCACAAACAAATATTGCGGATCTATGCATATTCACGTGGAAATTCTTATGGAATTGTAAAAATGCAGAAAATTTTGTGTGATGAGGGTTAGTGTAAGGGGACAGTATAAAACCATTACGTCTATGGAGAGTCCCCATAAAACATGAAACACTACACTGGTTAGTCTTGTTGAAATGAGAGGTGTGTTTGATGAAGATGAAACTCTTGTCATCTCAGTCTCATCAGCTGAGACTGGAAGAAGGTTCAGTGCTCTTATGACACTGAAATCATAGATCAGAACAACAATGGCACAAGTGACACTGAACAGTATTTCTGTGTGCCATGCCCAACAGGACCATCTGGAAAGTATTCAAGGTCAATGGGCCCTATTTTAACGATCTGAAACGCAAGTATCAAGCGCAAAGCGCAAGTAACTTTGTGGGCGGGTCTCGGGCGCTGTTGCTATTATACTGGCGGGATAAATGACTCTTGCGCCCGGCGCAAATCTAAAATGTGTTGGTCTGAAGTAGCTTCATTATTCATAGGTGTGGTTTGGGTGTAACGTGAAATAAACCAATCAGAGCGTCATCTCACATTCCCTTTAAGAGCAGGCGCGCTTGTTCTAAAGCAGTGATCTCAAACTCAATTCCTGGAGGGCCACAGCTCTGCACAGTTTTGCTCCAACCCTAATCAAACACACCTGATCCAGCTAATCAAGGTCTTCAGGATTACTAGAAACTTCCTTGCAGGTGTGAGTTGGAGCTGGTTGGAGCTAAACTATGCAGAGCTGTGGCCCTCAGGGAATTGAGTTTGAGATCACTGTTCTAAAGCGATTCCTATTAGGCTATAACGGCGGATTTGCCAGACGCACACGAGGAGCGGTTCGCAGCCGAGGACGTTCTCGTCAGGGACGTTGGGGATTTTACACCCAAATTAACTTGGCGGAATTGTTTTCTAAACCTGTAAAATAGCATAAGGGAACGTTTGCGCCGGAACACGCCTCCTCTTTGTGCTGAACCGCCCCGGGGAGCGCAAGTGTATTTCTTAGTTAACCGACGTGTGTCTGTGGAGGAAAAAGTCCGCTGTGCGCGGATGCAAAATATGAATGATACATGCTTGTGTGCAACATTAATAAACCAGTCAAAGGAGGACTGGAAGTCAATGGTGCCCTTCAACAGCTGGTTACCAACATTTTTCAAAATATCTTCTTTTGTGTTCAGCAGAGCAAAGACATTTATACAGGTTTGGAACAACTTGAGGGAGAGTAGAATTTTCATTTTCTGGTGAACTGTCTCTTTAAATGGAGACTGCTAACATCAGCCAGATGAGGCTTCTGAAATTGGGGGACAATTACAGTCAAAGAAATGGTTGCAGATTTTATAAAGAATCAATTTGATTACAGTTTTTTTGAACTGCTTACATACATTTTCAAAACTTTGCCTCAAAACTTTACACAAAAATCCAAGAATTGCACACACAAAATGCAAAATGCCTCACATCTCTTGCTAAATGAAGCACTGCATTCAAAATATCAGAAACATCTCACAACACCTTTGCCATAATATTATATTTTTGGATTTATCATATACACACAGTTATTCAAATCCTAAAGCTCATGAGCTCTGTACATTTCTGTTCAGTATTGAAAGTAACTGGCAGAGAGATTCACGGTAAACACAAAAGCAAGATTGAAACCAAACTTTTTTTTTATTTCTTTTTTAAGCATTTGTGGTTTTGAATACAGTATGACACAGTCTAAAAAACCTATAACTTGACCTTTGGCCTATTTATAGGCCTACTCTAAGGCCATGATTGTTTGGTGTTCAGTAAAGCAATGAGTGTTTGCACATGTGAGGAGTGTGTGTGTGTGTGTGTGTGTGTGTGTGTGTGTGTGTGTGTGTGTGTGTGTGTGTGTGTGTGTGTGTGTGTGTGTGTGTGTGTGTGTGTGAGGAGTGTGTGTGAGGCTCTGATGAATTAGATTGGTGATAGGTTTGAAAAAGGAAATCAAGATACTTCCTGTTAATGTGTGTCACATTAGAGAATTGTGTGTTGTGGTTTCCAAAAAGTGTTTTAGGAAATTGAAAACTGTGTACAGTGTGGTAATGCATTTCAGATGTGAGGTAATGTGTTTCAGATTTGTAGTATGGTACAATTGCACGATATTGGTACGGCATTGATTGCATGAGATTAAGTTTGTCTGAATGAGTTTTTAAATGGCAGCCTGTGCCCTTTTGTAGTGTGTACTATTTCTCATCAAACTGTGATAATGTGACTAAATTCAGTAGGCTATATATACGTCTGCCATATGTTGCCACCCCTCAAAAATTCCAACACGAACTCATGAAAGTGTGTATCTATACAACGAATTTAATTTCTCGCCACCCCATAAATATTTTTCTAGATCCGCCTTGAATGATAACATTTGCCCTCTTTAATGCTATTAAACTGAATGTAGAAAGCAAACTATCCACAACTTACAACCACAGTGGAATATGTGTGAATTGCGTGTGAAAGTTAAGTTGTGTTCCTTGCTACTGCCTAAAGTGTGTGTGTGTATAACACTGGTCTTCTGGTCTAACGTGAGTGAGTCACCGGGCAGTGCGAGTCACACAGTTTTGTTTTGTTTTTTCCGAAGAAAATGTTATCAAGAAACAAAAAAGTAAAAAAAAAAAAGAAACAGAAAAATATGTAAAAACAAATTACAACATACAAAACAATTGCCAGGGGGAGGAAAGTATTATTAGAGTCACACACATTTTTTTTTTTTTTTTTCTCGAGTGACACAGTTCACCGAGCAACCAAAGCATATTTTTACGTCAGAGGGAGAGGGCGGGGCTCTCGCTTTGCTCATTTAGTCAAAAACGAATCAGCCAATAGAAAGGGATCTTAGAAATGTTTGTGGGTTGGGATTCGGAATAGCCTATATAAACCTATATTTTTTACAGTCTATGATATAAACCAACACGGTGAAGAACTCAAACGGACGGTGAACTTCCACTTCGAGCTGACTTGGATATTTATTGAGCAAAAGATGAAAACCATTGTCGCTGTCAACTTGGCACTATTTTTAGGTAGGTAAACTATAGGGTGACCGGGAACTTTGTCCCGCAAGACGTATCCGTGTCCCGCATTTCAGTTATGTCATTATTTAAGTTTAAATAGCGATAGGCTATATTCTATTTATATTGAGTAAAAAATTATATAGATTTTATTTAGCTACACTATGTAAAATATCAGTATTTTCTTTGCAATTGGCTAAGTGTAGAAGGTCTAAATAATGTTAGATGCTCTGTATAGATAGTGGAAGATACTGTTTGCACCAGTGTTGTTATACATGAAATGGTATCCAATAATAACATAGTGTAAATTATTATATTTATTAAACTTATTAAATGGATAACGATAAACACTTTATTATTTTACACTTCATTTCCACTTTTCGCATATTTCCATTTTTCATATTCCTTTTTATTAAAAGCAAATGGCTTTTCGGGCTGATATGTGATTGGAAAGGGTCGAGAGTAGAGCGAGTTCGGCAAAAGGCGGATTTGAAGAAATAAAGATGAAGAGAGAAAGATGATGACTATGCGGCAATAAAACTCACATTAAGATACTCAAAGTCTTAACTGTAGCCAACATGCCACCTGGCTTTCACCCAAGGATATGTAATAGCCTACTCAGACAGCACAGTTTCCAAAGAGGACTGAGACGGTTCTGACAATTAAAAAGAAATGTTTTCTTTTAAGTCTAGTTTGCTTTTTAAAAACTGGCCAGGGACAGGATGAAAATTTGCCTTTATTGTATCTATATGGTATAATTTACAGTATTTATTAATGAGCGCTGTTCCCGTCAAAAAAATAAATAAAAATTGGAATAAAAATCAGAATTGGATTTATTTCATAAATTTATTCCAAATGTAGATTTACACCTTCACAACACAAGTTATACTGTTAATATTTACTGATGTATGCTGGTATTTATGCTAATAACTGATATTTTCTACAATCCTACAATATTAATTTGTTGAGACTGCAGGTTTGATGTATCAGAGATGAACAAATGCTTCTACAGCTGATCTTCAATCAGATCCACACATTATGATACACCTCAGATTATGCGTCTGTATTGGATGCATAATTCATCATGTCATATTAGGATAATCATTAAAATATATTTAAAGTACATTAACATTTTCATGCAAGTGTGCAATTTTAAAAACATACCGGTAATAAGAAATTCAAGTCTAGATTAGAAGTGCTTCTGCCAACTTGGAAAGGTTACTGCTGCATTCCCCACAGGATTTTAGAATGAATCAAATCATATTCTGCTATATCACAATATATTTCGATGAACTTATAAAACGATAGCCTACGTTTAAAAAAAAAACAGAAACAGAAAAATAAAAAATAGGCTATTTAAACGCTATTGGCTCGTTTAGCGTAGGCTATCCTAACAACAGCTATCATCGGCTATAGTCATATAGCTTACACACGACGACACATAACACAATATAGCCTACATCATGTAAAATAGTGTGCATAAATATATAAGCTTAACTTCGTTTAACTCTAAACATAGGCTATTTACCTTTTCACTCCTCCCCTCACAGCAGCCGCATATAGCCTACTTCCGTACTGTTGACTACATTTCAGGTGAGGCAACCATAGACCGGGGAATATGTGGAAGAGGGAGGAACTCAACCATAGACCGGATAGGGTGACCACCTGCTAATAAGCCCAAGGGGGGACAAGGGGTATGTTTCTGAGGGACAATGTGGGACACTGTCTGGCGCGGCGGTGCCCCACTGGCAGACTCACTGATAGTGGTTTACCCATTTCTAGCACATACCACCTTGCATAGTATTAATAATTCCCTATTCTCCTAAACGTGTAATTTTTGATGTATGCTCATGAATAGGCCAACCAATGTGTATTTTTCTTCTAAATAAAGACTCATAATATTTTGAACATTCAATGAATTGACAGATGTACTTCCACTTAAGATTTACTATTTAATTTTATTTATTTTTCATTACAATTTATTTACTTTAAATAAATTAATAAATTATAATATAAATGTATAGGATTAACAGGAATTGTAGTTGCTCAACACCACAGGAACAGTTTTAAAAAAAGTATTTAAAAAAAATACGATTGACCTCGTATTCCCCTCCCTCCATGTCCGATTGAGAAGGACGTTTTGCAAAGGTCACAAAAAGCCCTCTCGGTATCCCCCTCAACACCTTTCAGCCACAAATATTCATTTCCCCATTCTTGTTTCTTGTACTCACACCTTCTCTTTTTAATTGATGATGGCGTTGCCTCTCAGACAGTCTCTTTCTCGAATTTTTCGAATTGGAAAGCGCGCATCTGAAAGTTCCTTCCTTCCAAGTGTGTCTGGTATGCGCGTGCGTGCGGCGCGCTGTCATGACAACAACGAAAAAGTTGACAACAACCTAGTCAGCAGTTCAACTGAGGGGTTTGTGTGGCAACAATAGCGTGCTGAAATGTCAAGTAATGTTCGTTTGTCTGCTTGGGGCTCGAGTATATAGAGCGACCAACTTTTTTTTGAGCAAGCATAGATTGTGCGTGACACGGTCTCAATTTGCGTGACGCGTGAATTGGGCTTCAAACGCTGTGCGCGCACGCGCTACGCGGGACGGGTGGTCACCCTAAGACCGGACCCGGAGAATATGTAGAAGAGGGAGGAACTCAACCATAGACCGGACCCGGAGAATATGTAGAAGAGGGAGGAACTCAACCATAGACCGGACCCGGAGAATATGTAGAAGAGGGAGGAACTCAACCATAGACCGGACCCGGAGAATATGTAGAAGAGGGAGGAGCTCAACCATAGACCGGACCCGGAGAATATGTAGAAGAGGGAGGAGCTCAACCATAGACCGGACCCGGAGAATATGTAGAAGAGGGAGGAGCTCAACCATAGACCGGACCCGGAGAATATGTAGAAGAGGGAGGAGCTCAACCATAGACCGGACCCGGAGAATATGTAGAAGAGGGAGGAACTCAACCATAGGCCGGGGAATATGTGGAGGAGGAGCTCAACCATAGGCCGGACCCGGAGAATATGTGGAAGAGGGAGGAACTCAACCATAGGCCGGGGAATATGTGGAGGAGGAGCTCAACCATAGGCCGGACCCGGAGAATATGTAGAAGAGGGAGGAACTCAACCATAGGCCGGGGAATATGTGGAGGAGGAGCTCAACCATAGGCCGGACCCGGAGAATATGTGGAAGAGGGAGGAACTCAACCATAGGCCGGGGAATATGTGGAGGAGGAGCTCAACCATAGGCCGGACCCGGAGAATATGTGGAAGAGGGAGGAACTCAACCATAGGCCGGGGAATATGTGGAGGAGGAGCTCAACCATAGGCCGGACCCGGAGAATATGTGGAAGAGGGAGGAACTCAACCATAGACCGGACCCGGAGAATATGTAGAAGAGGGAGGAACTCAACCATAGGCCGGGGAATATGTGGAGGAGGAGCTCAACCATAGACCGGACCCGGAGAATATGTAGAAGAGGGAGGAGCTCAACCATAGACCGGACCCGGAGAGAATATGTGGAAGAGGGAGGTGGAGGAGGAGCTCAACCATAGACCAGGTAGTTGTGGAGGAGGAGCTCAAGGGTGGAACCATAGGCATATAAAGCAACCACATGTGTTGAAGAAACTCAAACGGGGATTCAACTTTGAGCAGACTTGGATACTTTTTGAGCAAAAGATGAAAACCATTGTCGCTGTCAACTTGGCACTTATTTCAGGTAAACTATAGGGTGACCGGGAGTTTTGTCCCGAAATACAATTGTAGCATATATTATTTAAGTTTAAATAGCGATAGTTTCTATTTACAACATTAAGTGAAAATATGGATATTCTATTTATACTAAGCTGTATATGTAAACAAATAAGTATTTTCTTTGCAATAGGCTAAGTGTTAAAAGTAGTTATTTAGCCTATCAATAGTGGCAGATAAACTATAGGCTACCTAGGTAGCCTACGCTATATTAAACGCAAAAATAACAGTCTGTAAATTATTACAATTATTAAATGGATGCCGCCTTAATTCCCTAATCGTTAAAATTAAACGTTAGACACTTTATTTCCACCTTTCGCATATTTTCTTGATTAGGCTATTATTGAAAATAATAAGACGTTACAAATGACTGAGTGAACCAAAAGCATGCGGCTGTGAGATCCTTAGAAAACAGTGATGGACAGAACCAAAAGCATGCAGTTGTGAGATCCTTCCTTTATTTGTAGATTGACAGAGTGAAGCAAAAGCATGCAGTTGAGATACGTTATTTGTAGAAAAGAGTGATTGACACAGAGTGAATCAGGCATATAACATGAGGGGCTTTACATTCTCTACTGGCTGTAACGAAAGGACACCGTTTAGTTGTGTGGGTTTTGCAACCAAAGCAATACGGACAGTTATTTTGTTGCTGTATAACGTCAACACTGAAGTATACTTTGAGCCTTATGTTTAGAATTTTTGTTTGTCTCTAACAATTTTTGTTAGTCTGTCTCTTTATCGCTACTACAGGTAAGTGGGCAGTTCTGTGTGAATATCATAGGGAATGGATCCGAATCTCGGTATTAAACGGGTACAAGTGTTAAATAAGACCGTATAGTACCGATAAGCTCCGCCGTTAGTTACCGGTGTTGTGTGCCGCTCTCGACCCGTCAGAGTTAAATTAGCATTGAATAGGCTCGTGTGAATTTTGTTTCATGCTTTAGAATCTCTGTTAAAGGAACGTATGAGTGAGCATCGATGCTCTGGTTTTCACACACAATGCTTTTTTTTTTTTTTTTTTACTAAGGTGACCCCTGTTCTTTGTGTCTTTCTTTCTTTCTTTCTAAACAGTCGCTGTGCACGTTGCTGGGTCCAAGTTGGAGACAACGGAGGGACACAATGTTTCCATGCACTTCGAAACTGGACTGGAGAGAGTCGATGAAGCGAAAATAATTTTCAAAGGAGAAAGTAAGGGAAAAATTTTGCTTGCACAGTACTGTTCCCCTGCCTCTTATCCCATCTGTGACCCCATTGAAACACCTCAACATCTGCAAGTTGAAGGAGGAAATGTGTCCTTGATTCTTCTGAAAGTGAACAGCTCCAGTTCAGGCCTCTATATAGCACAAGTCATCACTGATAATCGGGTGTTCGAGGTGACTGCTACGCTTGTTGTAAACCGTGAGTATATTACTATAATATATCTGTTTGCCTGTAATGTACCAGAATCAAGATTATGAGAGAGATAATATTAATGGTTATAACTGTGCTCATTAAGTCTTATTAACTCACAAAAATTCTTATTGACATTTACTTGAAACAGTTAAATGCTTTTCACAAAATCCTGAAAAAGATTGTAAGTGATTGCAATGTAGGCGTTGTTAATGATGTAAAGACTCAGTTGTGTTGCATTTGTTTGATCCACAGCATGAGGGATGTGCCGATACGATATTTTTGCTAAAGTAGGATTGGTCAGTAATGTTTTAAGGTGATAAAGGTCGTTTGACTTGCAGTTCATAATCCTCTAATTGTCTCTGTTCCTGTTCTTGTCTCTTCCAGAAGCTCCAGTTTCTTTCACTACATCTCCTTCACACTCCTCCTCCAGCCCAACACCTTCCAGCTCCTCTGACCTACACTGGCTTTATGCTTTAATTCCTCTGGTTATCGTCATCTCGGGGGGCGTTTACTTCTGGAAACTCAGAAAGGCAAGTATTACTTACATTTATTCTTTTATCATTGGTTATGAGCAGCGCTGCACTTATAATAAAGTCGCTGCTAAACCCAGGACAGTTTAGTTGTCCTCCTGAGCTCTTGTGTATCACTAAAGGCTCGGGTATACTTCAGTTTCCACATCCAGATGCGTCTCGCACACAGTCGTGTCCGCGCAGATTTCAAAGTATGCTTATTCTTGAACCCTCCTGATGACGGAAATTACATCATGCGGACAGTCGAAGTATACTTGAACCTTTAAGAGTGCCTCAAATACGATCCGAAACACGACTGCTTGTCAATCTGTGTCGAATAAAAGTGTTGGAATATTACAGTTACCTGTAATGTATTTCTTTGGTTTTCATTTCATTACAAAATTTTCTTTCAATATACTTTATTGTCTTGGGCTTAGTGAATGCTGCATTTCCAAATCACACAATCAATCAATCAATCAATCAATCAATCAATCACATGCATCTCACCTAAACAATCCATACAGTGGAGCAGAACATGTAGACAGGCGTCATATTGCACAGCTAAAAAGGCCGCTGTTATTGCACAAATAACGGTTGCATAAACACCATTATAAGACCAGCAATAAATAACAATAACCAACAGTAAATAAGAATTATAATATAAAGTAATAAACAATATTAGATAATCAGTGCAAACCAGAGACAATCATAGGCCTTTGTCCTTCCAGAGTCTAATGGAGGCAGGTGTAACGGAGGCCAGCTAGTATTCGCTGTGCGAGTAAACCTCACTCCTCTGATCTCAATAGTCTTTAGCCTCCTTGTTAGAGCGCCTAACTCTCATGCCGGAGACCCGGGTTCGAGACCCGCACGGAGCAGGGTGTGAAGGACCTGGTGAGAGGGGTTACATAGGCACAAAAGAGTTAAGTCGACATTTGGGCACTCTTTAGATTCTTTTAATTTCTCAAAAGTATCGTTAGTCAACTATGTTCGACCACTTTGTGACTATATGGGTTTGGGAAACAGTCGTGACTAGCTAGTTGATTTAGTATATAGTAGACTATTTTAGTTAAGCAGCGAATTACGGCGTTGTACGGGAAACACACTCCAGAACAGTATTTGAAGGCTACAGATTTAATGCATTGTTTATTTGAAATTATCAATGGGATTAAAAATTCATGTTTTTTCCCCCCAAATAGTTAAAAATATAATAATAAAACATAAGTTACAATAGTTTTTGCTCTGGTGCCAAAATTGGTACAGAGAACCGTGAAATTTGACTGGAATTGGTACTGAGTCTGACTATTGAAATGTTGGTCCATGAATGTGAAACGTAGAGCTTTCTAAGCCTCTCTAGTTTTCTTTTTATAAGAGGCTTAATAATTGCCAGCTTGTAAGTTTTCGGTATGTATCCTAATGACAATGATGAATTAATAATATTAAGAAGAGGATCTATGATTCTTTCAGTAGCATCTCTGGTATAGGGTCTAACATTTTTGATGTATTTTCATAATTTATTCTGAAAACTAAAACTAAAAACACAGCGCTCAAGTTAAATAAGTTAAACTTTTAAAAAACGCATCTCTAGACCATGCGTCCTGTGAACCAGCCCTTACTTTTTTATTATTTAGCCCTCAGTTTATTATTGTGAAGATGCTTTGAAACCATTTCTATTGTATAAAGCATTATAAAAATAAAGGTGACTTGACTAACATACATGTTTCTGATTTAGATGATTTAACAAGTTTAGACAGTGAATGGAATTGTTCCACTAGAGATCTACAGTGCAGAATAGCAGATGTTCCTGCATGGTTTTCTCCATTGTTTTATAGCAACTGTGTTAACGGCACCTTTTATTTGGTTTACATTGTGTTTTTGTGTTGACTTGCAGAAGAGTAACACAGCGGATGATGAAGAAGAAGCCACAGAAACTCTTGCTGTCTCCAGGTATGAAGATCTTCACTATTGTCTTTTCAGGTCTTTTGTTGCATCACATGACTTTTTCCATAAAGTAGGATATTTCTCTTTGCCATGTTGTGCCTCACTAAGGACAGTTTTCTGTTGTCTTCTTCACAGATCCAGTGTCTCCAAAGAAAACAACAATTGGAAAAACAATTGCAGTGATTGTGTAGCCGTCGCCATGAACGGCTGTGGAGAAAATGCTGAAGCTCTTCTTGCGTTTTAAAACACCTTAACCTGTCAAACTGTCAGTCCAAATCCAATTTTTGTGCATATCCAATCATATTTATTTATTTATTTATTTATTGATGTTTTTGCAGCGTTGTATCCAATCACAATGTGTGAATGCAGTGGCCAATGATAAGCATTTTAGTTATTAGCTTTGTTAATTTTGAGCTCCACACACTTGTTTTAACTAACACAATGTAAATATGAGATTGGATTAGATTTTCTCAATGTTTAGATTTTTTTGCACCCTCAGATTCCAGATTTTCAATAGTTGTATCTCGGCCAAATATTGTCCTATCCTAACAAACCTAACATCAATGGAAAGCATATCTGTTCAGCTTTCAGATGATGTATAAATCTCAAGTTCAAAAAATGTACCCATGTGACTGGTTGTGTGCTCCAGGGTCACAAATATATAGTTTTCCCTCAGTCTGCAGCTGAACTGAAGTGACATGAGCTTTATTGATTATAAAGGCTGTGCTCTTTGCTTGCTTTCTGTATATAACCCACTGTATGAAAGGAGATTTATGTCTATCGCTATATTTACAGAATAAATATATCTTTTTGTAACCCTTTGGCGTTTTCTGTTGTCTGTTTTCAGTCTGGTTAAACTTCACTTCTCTGCTTCAGTAATCTATCATAAATGTTAAATAATACACATTCATTTATTTAGTGTACAGTTTAATATGACCGCATTTATTGATGCAATACAAATATGTGGTAAAAAAAAATCAGACTTGAACAGATTAAATTTGTATTTGAACTTGTAAGATGGTATTGATGTTAATCTGTTTTTAATTGTTTAAAGAAGTACAGTTATACAGCTTTTATTATATTGTTGAGATTGCAGGTTTGATGAACAAAAGCTTCTACAGCAGATCTTCAGTCAGATCAGTACATCATGATTTATGTTAGGATATGCGCACTTGCAGTCTTTATAAAAGAAGGGAAAATAAAATGAATTTAGTTATTTGGCCAAAACAGGAATAATGGAGTACACTATGTTATGACAGGAGTGAACATCATATTTGGTAATGATCTTCCAAACCACAACCATGCAAAGAACAGGTTTTATTTACTTCAGCTTTCAGGTCGCAATTCATTAACAACATATTGTAAAGGCCAGACAGAAAAGGTGATTAAAAAACTTCCTGAGTAGAGCCAGATCTGTTTCAATTCTGTTATTTTCAAGCATTGTTTTGCACATTTCACTCATATTTCACACTCAGATGCTGTTTCCATGTCTTCCACAATCAGCTCCTCATCCCGAACGTGACGCATTTCATTTAACAATATTTAACCAAAATTTATATCATACTATAAACCATTATATTGTTTTATACCTCAGTTGAGCCATCTCCACTCTCTTCCTCTTCCCAATTCTTTGTGAGAATGAAGAAAGAAAGAAATGGTTAATATGTTGTTTGTTTGTTAAAACATGAAAGAAAATGTGCTCATTAATGGTGATTAAAATACTTTATGAATTAGGCTGAAAGAGGAGGTATGAATTAGAAGGTCCGTGTGTTTTGATCACATTTCTTATTTCGAATGGAATAACGAGAAATGAAAAGACGAAAAATATGAGTTAATATGGTGTTCATGGAATCAAATTGCACAAGACAACATTTCACATGAACATGTTTGTTTGTGTAGTATTACAAAATAAAAGTTTTAAGTTTTAATCTTGGAGTTTGGTGACTTTAAAACTTATATGGTTTAGTGTATAAAGGTAAAACACAGGCTGGTTCCTTCACATTTGAAAAATTAATTTTCACTTTTGGTTGTTTGTTTAGAACTAATACTTTGAAGCTGATATTTTAGAACTATACAATTGCACTTTAGAAATTATGACTATTAATTTCCATGAGTTTTTAAGAAATTAAAATAATAAAAAGAAATAAGAATAATTAAAATAGTTTAGAAAAATAAAATAAAATACAGTACAGTACAAACGGTCGGACAGACAGCGGCACAGTGTTCATTCAGTAAATGCACAGCTAAACAGATGTGTTTTGAGTCTGGATTTGAATGTGACTACTGTGGGAGCACATCTGATCTCCTCTGGAAGCTGGTTCCAGCATAATAGCTAAAAGCGGACTCGCCATGCTTAGAGTGAACCCTTGGTATTTCTAGCTGATATGATCCTGATCTGAGTGATCTGTTGGGTTTATATTCAGTGAGCATATCTGCAATGTATTGAGGTCCTAGGCCATTGAATGATTTATATACCAGTAATAATACTTTAAAATCAATCCTAAATGTAACTGGGAGCCAGTGTAAAGACCTGAGGACTGGTGTGATATGTTCATATTTTCTGGTTCTGCTCAGAATCCTGGCGGCAGCGTTCTGTATGAGCTGCAACTGTCTTATGGTCTTTTTGGGAAGGCCAGTGAGGAGTCCATTACAGTAATCCACCCTGCTGGTGATGAAAGCATGAACAAGTTTCTCTAAGTCTTGTCTGGAGACGAAGCATCTAATTCTTGCAATATTTTTCAGATGATAGTATGCTGATTTAGTTATTGCTTTGACTACTGAAACTAAGGTCTGACTCTAGTGTCACACCAAGATTCCTGACTTGATGTTTAGTTGTTTGACCCCTAGAGTGAAGGTATGCGTGCACCTTGAGAACTTCATCTTTGTTTCCAAACGCAATGACTTCAGTTTTGTCTTTGTTTAACTGAAGAAAGTTTTGGCACATCCAACTGTTGACTTCATCAATGCATTGGCACAGGGAGTCAGTGGGGCTGTAATCGTTAGGCGATAGGGCTAAGTAGATCTGTGTGTCGTCTGCATAGCTGTGGTAAGCAATTTGGTTCTTTCTCATTATTTGGCTCATTGGGAGCATATACAGGTTGAACAGGAGTGGCGCAAGAATTGAGCCTTGAGGGACTCTGCATGTCATGGATGTCCACTCAGACTTATGGTCTCCTATACTCACATAATAACCTCTCCCATCTAAGTATGACCTGAACCATTTTAGGACTATCCCAGTAAGCCCCACCCAGTTTTCCAGCCTGTCAAGAAGTATGTTGTGATCGACAGTGTCAAAAGCAGCACTGAGGTCGAGTAGCACCAGCACCGATAATTTGCCTGAATCAGTATTTAAGCGAATATCGTTTATTATCTTTATGAGCGCTGTCTCTGTGCTGTGGTGCGGTCGGAAACCAGATTGAAAATTGTCAAAGTATCCATTCGAGCTTAAGAATTTGTTCAGCTGATTGAAGACAACTTTTTCAATGATCTTGCCTATGAAAGGAAGATTTGAGATCGGCCTATAGTTAGTGATGTTACGTCTGACACCGACGCTCCGAAGCTTGCTTCAAACTCGAACGGTCCTTGCAATGAACCACTGCTTCGGAGCTTGTATCATTACGTCACTAGTCACGTGAAAATGACTTCTGAAGCAAACACACTGGTTCACTCCTGTAGTGAACCACCTGACTGCTTTGACAGCCCAATCCAGTGTTGACAGGTTTGAAACCTGGCGGCTGTATTTCTTATAAAAGTGAAGGTAAAAAAAAAACTATAGAAACCATTACAGAAATTCTATTGGATTTAATGGTTTTCATGGGAATTTTATTGGTTGTAATTGGAATTATAGTCTCTGTGGGTCTCTACTGATATGTGTTGGGTTGTATTGGTGGGGGCATTAAATCCTATATTGGAATATGTCCCAAACACACTACAAAAAGAATTCTGTAGTGGTTTAAATGGTAAAAGCCAATGGTTACTATTGGTAAAAGCCAATGGTTACTATTTTAATATAAACGATTAGAATTTCTGTGATGGTTTCCAACTTTTTTAAGCTGGTCTGATCTGAATTTATATATTAACATTTCTGAAATACTTAACTTAATACTTAAGTTTCCTCTGATAACAGAACACTCTAAATTGTAGGCTATTATGAACTCATGCACTTTCTGAAAAGCTGCTTTGAAATAATGTATTGTGAAAACAAAGCACTTTACAAATAAATGTGAATTGAACTGAATTAAATATTGGAACTATATATAGTCAACATTTGAAATGGATCAAAACCTTTCATCAAAGTTATACATGAATTTTGAACAATACCCGTTCTTGTATAGGACAACTTTGATTAACTTTTTTGATCCACTTCAAATGTTGAATACTGTAGGCGTATCGGTCCGTGTACTTTTTGATCATTTCATTTCCTGTTTGGAATGGAATAACGAAAAATGAAAACAAGCTCGTTTATTCGTTTTTTAGTTTAGTTTAAAAAACGAAAAATTAGATTTTGGCTCTATTTTTCATTTTTCGTTAGTGGTTTACAAATCGGTTTATATTTCATTTGCACACGTGGGCGGCGCTGAAACGCCCCTTTCATCTGATTGGTCAAACCGCTCCGCCTTCAGTAAGCTACGAGCTTTTCTTTCTGTACAGGCAGTGCTTTAAGTGGGCCGGTACGCGCCGGTACTCAGTACCGCCACTTCCAAATATAGCTCTTGAGCGTACCGCCACCTCTCCGTGCGCCCAGAACGTGGTTTTAGCGTACCGGTACGCTCATTTGCACATCTGTTTTAATCCTCTGGCGGCGCTGCCGCTTTTCAGAGCGCCCTTCACAATGCACGGCGCGCGCTCTATTTCAGCATAATGGTTGTTTGTTGCCATGACAAAGGAGGAGGAAGCACAACTGAAACCGCCATGGAAGCACGAGAGGACCTCCCGTTATCGTAAACGACCACCCGCCAACTCTCACGCATTCACCGTCCGTGAGACACATGCACGCAATTGACACTTTTCACACGCTCTCACAACACATCCATTTTCTCACGCACAGAAAAATCGCGAAGCAAAGAGGACACGGAGACAGAGCAGGTTAGTTATGATATAAAACAAAATCCCAGCTCTCAGATTCTGTCATTTTTATAACGAGATTCAAACAATAAATACCGTTTTGGCGCTTGTAAATGTGACATGACAGATCCCTAGCGCACGTGAACCGATCATCTCTATTAACACGAATGAACACAATGTTAAAAGAAACAGTACAACTTACCGAAATGTATATTCAGCCTACATAATATCGATCAATCAGTGTTTTTCAACCGCGGAAAGGGTCAGTAAAACAGCTGGAGAACAATTGTCACATAATATTTACCTCAGGAAAGCCATTTGATGACCATAATATAGGCTATAGCACGTGAGTTGGCTAGAAAAACACAGCTATAGAGAGTTTTTTGCTAAATATGTGTACTATATTACATATTTATTATATTTTTTTACATATCATTAAATAAAGTTGTTATTAGGATAAAAAAATGCATTATATTTAATTTGAATTATTTTTAACCTTAAATAATACTACCAGCTGATAGGGCTCTCTGTATGTTTACATCATTAGGTGAGATTTTTTTTCTTGAGAAAAATGAATGCCTATCTTGTGTACCTAATATTTATCCAAATTAGATTAAGAAAAAGATTATTTTGTACATACTTTATATCTCATAATTGCGACTTTATTTCTCACAATTCTGACTTCTTATCTCGCAATTATGAGAAAAAAAGTCACAATTCTGACTTGATATATCGCAATTGTGAGAAAAAAAGTCAGAATTGTGAGATAACAAGTCGCAATTATTATTATTTATTTATTATTCAGTGGCGGAAACAAGCTTCCATAGTTACCTCAGGGGAGGAGGGGAGTCAGCAAAAAAAAAAAAAAAAATTAGAGTACCGGCACCTCTTTTGAGCCACTTAAAGCACTGTGTACAGGCAGAATAATAGTCAGTACGAGTGCGGCACGGACAAATCATACACTATAATAAAATAATGTCTGAAACCACCACTCAAATACGCACAATATTTTAAGCAGAATATGTTGCTGCTCACGTAATTCGTGCAAGTGCAAAGTCCAAGTGCAAAGTCCATTGATACAGTGCAAATACTCCCGTCTCTTTGGATAAAAGGGAAGTGGAAATAAAAATCGATGAATGTCCGTAACATTTGCCATTTACATCAAAGGGCAGGTAGGCGTGTGTGGCGTATAAATAATTTTGAAAATTGAATAGAAATAAAGATTATATTTATGAATGTATGCATGTGTAGCCTACTCAGTTCACATGGAAAGAAAGAGACAGAAAAGAGAGAAGCTAGAAGTGAACGTAGCCTACATTAATAATGACAAAATTAGCAGGGTTTGGGATTAATTAAAATCATGTTGGTTGAAGAGCACGGCATAGGCCTACCTTTAAAATGTTATTAGTTTTATTAAAACTAATACAGTTTTATTACATACTGAATTGGTCGATGTTTCTCTGAGTTTTCTTTATTATGTTGGCTTGAAAAAGCCAGCAGATATTTAAACATTATTGTTATGTATTATTATTATTATGAGAAATAGAACGTAAATGCATCACCAAACTCAGCTCAGACGTTCAGACTGGTCTGACTCGCTTATATATTTTCTAACTAGTAACTGGTCAGACTGACTTTCCCAAAAAATCCATTGACTTGCGTTATCTGAGCAATGAAGGCCGTAATACTTAATGCTGTCCACTAGAGGGGACGACAGGATAATAAGTGTTTTCTACTCTCTTCCCCTGTTTGCATCAGTTTAAATGACAAATAAATGCATGAATTTCATTCATAAATAAGGCCATATCTGTGTATGAGAACAAGCTTTACACTTCAAGATTTATCTATATCTATCTATCTATCTATCTATCTATCTATCTATCTATCTATCTATCTATCTATCTATCTATCTATCTATCTATCTATCTATCTATCACAGACCATCTTTTTTTAAAACTGTTATTTAAAAAAGGTGGTCTGCTATATTTCACAAAGGAAGCCCATTTGTGCGGCCATTGGCGTTATATGAGAAGGATATTATTCTGAATAAATTATTATATTATTCTGAATATGAGCCTACTGTAAAATTTGCTGGCTTAAAAATGCGTTTTGATCAATGCAATTATTCCAGACGCCTCCCGGTGCTATTCGTATTGGAATGGTGTAATTACAGATTCTGAACAGATGTTTTACACAACAATAGGCTATATTCCCATTGGGTTGTTGGGTTTTAATGTTTTATGGGAAGTTTAGACATACTTTTTATACTGTAACTGTGTTATAACTAACTCTAATGTAACAGTTATGGGTAGGTAATCTACGGACATGTTACGGACATCATGCCTATTATTGATTTTTATTTCCACTTCCCTTTTATCCAAAGAGACGGGACTATTTGCACTGTATTTATCAATGGGAAATATATCATGCTAAAATAATCTGTCATAGCCTATAGACTGTGGCTCACATTATTGGGGTCGCTTGCAAGTCGCAGCAGCACGAATTACGTGAGCAGCAACATATTCTGCTTAAAATATTGTGCGTATTTAACAGTGAGTGGTGGTTTCAGACATTATTTTATTATAGTGTATGATTTGTCCGTGCCGCACTCGTACTGACTATTATTCTGCCTGTACAGAAAGAAAAGCTCGTAGCTTACTGAAGGCGGAGCGGTTTGACCAATCAGATGAAAGGGGCGTTTCAGCGCCGCCCACGTGTGCAAATGAAATATCGAACCCATAAACCGATTTGTAAACCACTAACGAAAAATGAAAAATAGAGCCAAAATCTCATTTTTCGTTTTTTAAACTATACTAAAAAACGAATAAACGAGCTTGTTTTCATTTCTCGTTATTCCATTCCAAACAGGAAATGAAATGATCAAAAAGTACACGGACCCGTATCATCTCTCGTCAAGGAATGCCTTGACACTAATGTACACTGTAAACTGTGCATTACACTGAATGTAAATGATTTCTTTCCGAGGAAGAACTGATGATGACGGCACGATTTGAAGTTGTTCATCCATAATCTGCCTCTGAACGTAGAAAAGAAAATCCGTCCGAATTCTTGGTGTGTGTGTGTGTGTGTGTGTGTGTGTGTGTGTGTGACACTCAAAAAGTGAGTCACTCAAAGTGCACCAATCATGTGCGTTTCTGAAAGCGAACATGGCTCAAAGGCTGTTTATTTAAATTAGTTGTATGCCTGAGATTTATATGAAAACCACAAAAACATGCAGTTTGGTTGAATATTTGTTCCTAATATCTGCTTCTCTTACCTCCCTAAAATGGTTTAGTCCGACCTAAAGTATTTATTAATTATTCAGTCAGTGACAAACATCAGAAGGACGCAATAACATTTTAAGTCCCGCCCCAGTTCGTGAACAGAACCAGTCAGAGTTGAGGCGGCAGTGCCTGAAGTTAACGATGAACTTGGTGGAAGAGCAGGAGACTGACTGACAACATGTCTGGGAAAAGAAAACATAAATCAGGGAGCCAGAAACGCCATGAAAAGAAGGAGAGGGAGGGCAGGAGAGTTGTTGTATCCCAGCCGAGCAAGATGTTATTTCGCTGGGAATAAGAAAATACCGTCTTCAGCCTTCCGGATTCTGTCACTCTTCATGATCTGCACCACAATCCACCGAATGATTACGTGGTCAAAATTCCTTTTGTTTTGTACACTATTGTAAATAGAGTTAAAAAATTAACATGAGTCACGACGTATTACATTATGCACCTGACCTACCGGCTGATGATGTATTACATCAAGAAAACACATATAGACCTGCACTTGGATGAATACATTTGCTTTATTTACTATTACCAGTCCCATATTATCTTTATTAAAAAATAAGACAATAAATTAGTTTATATTTTAGATTTGACTGCATTCTTGTCAATTTCTAAATGTTTAGGCTACTTTTTGATTTATGATTAATGGGGGGTGGGTGGGAGGCGAGACATTATTTTGCTGTTACTTTTTAAAATTGCTTTTATTATTATGTAATAGTTTCTTGCTTTTTGTTAGTTTTTATTAGTTGTAATTTTTATATAAACAATTAACTTTTAAAATAAAGGTTTTACAACAACATCACCATCTTCTGTTATGTGGGCCTCCATGCTCATCTTTTGTACAGTAGGCCTATATGATATTGGTGGAGGGTGGTGGGGGCCCACATCAAAGAATAAACCCAAAAATACTCAGATAAACAATACTCCGATAATAAAGATCGGAACAGTTGAAGCGAATTACAAGGACATTCGCGGGCTTCATTGCACAAGATATAGGCCTACGCGCGGTCTGCGTGATGTTACTTTTGTAGTGCGCGGTCTCGCCCGCCGGTATTTTACTTACAAATGTTCTACGAAGGCATCATACATGTCTTGGAATGCAGTTGGCTTATAAAAAATATGAAAATCACCGACAGAAGCTGCTTTCAATTTCAAATACTCACGTGCGCTTTGCGAGAGCGTTTGAGCATGCGGCTGTGAGCGACTCTACGTGGTTAAATGTACTTGCATCTAAAAATGCTTTTATGACGCAAAATTAATGTGACACAGTCAGTTATATCTTAAGTTATTAAACAGACAGGACAAACCACATCTTATAATTTCAAAAGAGATGAAAACGTTCAGACAGCCTACTCTTAAATACTGAAAGCACTCTTTGTTTATTGCTTGTAATATTTTTTTCCCTCTTGTTATTTGTTTTGAAGTAATATTTGTTAAAATTGTTAACATGTAATTGTATTAATTTAGTTTTTAAATGTGTAATTATTAAAAGTAGGCCTACTTATAATTATGTAATTAAATATTTGTAAGTTTTATTAATAAGATCAATTAAAGAAAAAAAATGTATCGGCTCATGGTGCCTATAGATTCCCTTCCCTATTTTACAATGATTTATTGCTTGAAAAGATAAAGAGCTTAAAAAATAATCGCATATTAAATCGCAATTGCAATATTGGTAAACTAAATCGCAATTAGATTATTTTCCAAAATCCTTCAGCCCTATTTTAAATGCATTTTTTTTTTTACATTTACTAAAAAGTAAAAAAGTAAAAAAAAAAATAATAAAAAAAACCCAGCATGTATTTAAAATAGAAATCTTTGTAACAATATACACTATTGTTAGTGGTCAGAATTTCTTTCTTTATTTAAAAAATAATAAATTAATGCTATTCAGCAAGGATGTTAAATTGATAAAAAGTGATAGAAATCTTTTCTAACAATATAAATCTTTACTATTTTGAATACTGTTTTAAACATACTGATAATAAATCAGCATATTAGAGTGATTTGTGAAGGATCATGTGACACTGAAGACTGGAGTAATGATGCTGAAAATTCAGCTTTGATCACAGGAATAAATTACATTTTAAAGTACATTAAATTAGAAATCCATTATTTTAAACTGTATACTGTAATAAAAAAATAATATTTCACAATATTGCAGTTTTTTTTCTGTATTTTTATCAAATAAATGCAGGCTTGATGATTATAAAAGTCTTCTTTCAAAAACATAAAATAAATAAATAATATTTCCAAACTCTCTCTCTCTCTCTCTCTCTCTCTCTCTGTGTGTGTGTGTGTGTGTGTGTGTGTGTGTGTATACAGTAATGATTTGAGACTGTGAATCCAAACAAGCAAATACTTTTAGAAAAATCCTCTGTTGAAAACAAGTATAAGTGATAATATTCAGGTAATGTAAATAATATATGATTTAATGATTTGGAAAAGAAGAAAGTTACATTCTGCAAACACACAGATCTTTAATCCATTCAAAGAAAGAGTAAAAGCTTGACTTTTGGCAAATTGTGAGAAATTTGTGGTTTTGGTTTTACTGTTTATGATTCACTTATTCGTTTCTGTTCCTGTTGTCTCTTCCAGAAGCTCCAGTTTCCTCCAGTCCAGCTCCTCCACACTCCTCCTCCAGCCCAACACCTCTCATCTCCTCTGACCTACACTGGCTTTATGCTGTAATAACTGCAGTCATCATCTTCATCATCATCATCATCATCTTGGTTTTTTGCTGCTTCTGCAGAAGGAGGAAGGCAAGTATTATTACATTTAGTCTTTTAACAGCAGCTATTAAAAGAGAGACACTAACTCTATAGAGACACTAACTCTATAGGGACACTAACTCTATAGAGACACTAACTCTATAGCGACACTAACTCAGAGACACTAACTCTATATTATGACACTAACTCTATAGCGACACTAACTCTATAGAGACACTAACTCTATAGCCACACTAACTCTATAAAGACACTAACTCTATAGCCATGTAGTTGATTAATGTTTCTCTATAGTGGTTGACCAGAGCACTGCAGTTATTTCTCATTTACTGGATTACAATCGATTGGCTTCTCCACACATTTTGCGTCTGTCCTCTACGCGCCATTTATTTTTGACATAAGAAGTATTGCGTATCTTAGACGGAACATTGCTGAAATGTATAGATTAAGCTTTGACTTCAGCACATTTTTGTCACATTTGGTTTACATGATGTCTTGTAATTGTTTTTCACTAAGCTCAGATTTCTGTTTTTTTTTGTTTTTTTTACAGATCCTGTGTTTTAAAAGAAAGAATTGGGATCCAGTTCCAGTGATTGTGTAGGCGTCGCCATGAACGGTTGTGGAGAAAACGCTGAAGCTCTTCTCACTGATAGTGTCTTAAAACATTAAATAACAGTACAAGCACTTTAGCCTTGTTCAAACTACCATTTCAAATCGGATTTGTGTGCATATTTATTAAAAAAAAAAAAAAAAAAAATGGTTCAAGCTTCTTTCATGTGGTTCCTGTAAGGTGTCGTCCATCTGGCAACCCGTTTGGGCGTTGAGTCTGAGGAGGAGAAAAAACCTCTCCAATGTTTTGATTTTTGGACAGCAATACTCAATAGTCTCAGACTAAAATACATGTTTGAGCTGTTTTAACTGAAAGTGTGAATGTAGTCTTTGAAGCCAATGATCCTGCCAAACTGTCAGATGCAGTTTTTTTCTCACATGTTCACAATATCAACATGGTGCCTTTTAAACACAATTTTGTTTATTTCCAGATTGTTGATCAAATGACTCTTGTTGCATTAAAGTCAGGCAGGCTGTAGAGATTTTCACAAGTGTTTTCCAGTTGTGTGATTAATAAATCAATCAATATACTGTGTTCATGCTGTCTGTGGAAGAGATGAGAGACTGTATGAAGAGATATTCAGCCCTTCATTCATTATATTTATTTTTTTAAGAAAATAAATGTATTTGTTTCCCCAAAGCTTTGACTGTTTATCATCTGACTGGTTAAATAACTTCACTCCACATTAGAGAAATTAATATCTGTCTTTTCACTGTTAACTTGAAGCCGTAGCTTTTCAATAATTATGTGAGCATTAATATATTATTTGTTTGTTACCTTTATCTTTTTTTATAATTGTTTTGTATTTTAAGTGTTACTTTTGCGATACTTTTGTGTTTTCTTTTAAGTCTAGTTTGCTTTTTAAAAACTGTCCAGGGACAAGATGAAAATTTGCCTTTATTGTAGCTATTTATGGTATCATTTACAGTCTTGATAAATGAGCGCTGCTCCTGTCAAATAAAAAAATTTTTTTTTAATAAAAATCAGACTTGGATTTATTTCATAAATTTATTCCAAATGTAGATTTACACCTTCACAACACAAATTATACTGTTAATATTTACTTATGTATGCTGGTATTTATGCTAATAACTGATATTTTCTACAATCCTACAATATTAATTACTTGAGACTGCAGGTTTGATGTATCAGAGAGATGAACAAATGCTTACAGCTGATCTTCAATCAGATCAACATTATGATACACCTCAGAATATGCGTCTGTATTGGATGCATAATTCATCATGGCCTATATTAGGATAATCATTAAAATATTAAGTAGGCTACATTAATATTTTCATGCAAGTGTGCAATTTTAAAAACATATAATAAGAAATTAAAGTCCACCTAGATTAATAGGTAGTGCTTCTGCCAACTTGGAAAGGTTACTGTTGCATTCCTCACAGGAGTTTATAATAAATATTATAATGCTATCATCATATATTTAGACGAACTTATAAAACGATAGCCTACGTTTTAAAATCCCAGAAACAGAAGGGAAAAAATAGGCTATTTAAACGCTATTGGCTCGTTTAGCGTAGGCTATAGGCTATCCTAACAACATAGCTTGGCTATAGTCGTATCAAACATCTAACACACGACACATAACACAATGTAGCCAACATGTAAACTAGTGTGCATAAATAACAGTTAGATAGAAGCTTAAACATAGGCTATTTACCTTTATGTAAGCCGAGGTGCGTGCACTATATTTTCAGTGGCGCTTTAACACAAACCAGGAAACTCGCAAATATTCATATAAGCTCCACCCGGTATCACTGAAAATCTCAGACACCGAATATTTCAGAAAACCCGTAGGCTACTACGGTGTACATTTTAGGACATCCTCAGACCTCAGACATATGAAGACAATGCTTCATGCCGGGGCAATGCGAACCTCGAAACTAGAAAAATCTGAGTCCGTTTCGCCCGATGCCGTTATGGCTGATGCCTTTTTAGTCCGAGTCCGTTTCATCCAAAGCCTTTATGTCTGAGGCTGTTTCGTCTGATGCCTAATTGTACGAGACCTGACTGAGACCTGAAGCTTTTCAGTCAGAGGCGCGATGCCGTTTTGTCCAATGACTGAAGCCTTTTAGTCTGAGGCATGATGCCTTGTCTTCATATTCTGAGGTCTGAGGATGTTCTAAAATGTACACCTTACTTAGCGCTTTATTCACTCCTCCCCTCACAGCAGCCGCATACTGTCGACTACATTCAGGCGAGGCAACCATAGACCGGAGAATTGTGGAAGAGGGAGGAGCTGAGGCCCGGAGAATTGTGGAAGAGGGAGGAGCTGAGGCCCGGAGAATCGTGGAAGAGGGAGGAGCTGATTCACAGCCCGGACGCGGAGAATTGTGGAAGAGGGAGGAGCTGAGGCCCGGAGAATTGTGGAAGAGGGAGGAGCTGTGAGGCCCGGAGAATTGTGGAAGAGGGAGGAGCTGAGGCCCGGAGAATTGTGGAAGAGGGAGGAGCTGAGGCCCGGAGAATTGTGGAAGAGGGAGGAGCTGAGGCCCGGAGAATTGTGGAAGAGGGAGGAGCTGTGAGGCCCGGAGAATTGTGGAAGAGGGAGGAGCTGTGAGGCCCGGAGAATTGTGGAAGAGGGAGGAGCTGAGGCCCGGAGAATCGTGGAAGAGGGAGGAGCTGATTCACAGCCCGGACGCGGAGAATTGTGGAAGAGGGAGGAGCTGAGGCCCGGAGAATTGTGGAAGAGGGAGGAGCTGAGGCCCGGAGAATTGTGGAAGAGGGAGGAGCTGAGGCCCGGAGAATCGTGGAAGAGGGAGGAGCTGATTCACAGCCCGGAGAATTGTGGAAGAGGGAGGAGCTGAGGCCCGGAGAATTGTGGAAGAGGGAGGAGCTGATTCACAGCCCGGACCCGCAGAATTGTGGAAGAGGGAGGAGCTGAGGCCCGGAGAATTGTGGAAGAGGGAGGAGCTGATTCACAGCCCGGAGAATTGTGGAAGAGGGAGGAGCTGAGGCCCGGAGAATTGTGGAAGAGGGAGGAGCTGATTCACAGCCCGGAGAATTGTGGAAGAGGGAGGAGCTGATTCACAGCCCGGAGAATTGTGGAAGAGGGAGGAGCTGAGGCCCGGAGAATTGTGGAAGAGGGAGGAGCTGATTCACAGCCCGGAGAATTGTGGAAGAGGGAGGAGCTGATTCATAGACCGGAGAATGTGGAGGAGGAGGAGCACAACATAGGGCGGGCCGCGGCGGAACCGTAGGCATATAAAGCAACCAGGTGTTTTGAAGAAACTCAAACGGGGATTCAACTTCGAGCAGACTTGGATATTTCCTGTGCAAAAGATGAAAACCATTGTCGCTGTCAACTTGGCACTTATTTCAGGTAGGTAAACTATAGGGTGACCGGGAGTTATTTTCCCCCGCATTTCAGTTATGTCTGTAGCCTATTATTTAAGCTTAAATAGCGATAGTTTCTATTTACAACATTAAATGAAAATATGGATATATTCTATTTATACTAGGCTATATGTAAACAAATATGTATTTTCTTTGCAATAGGCTAAGTGTAAAAAGTATAGAAGCTATTTATAGGCTACGTAGCCTATAAATAGTGGCAGATAAACTTGATATAAAGTTAGGCTACATGGAACGCTAAAATAACACAGTGTGTAAATTATTAAAATTATTAAATGGATGCAGCCTTTATTAGGTCCCTAATCGTTAAACACTCTATTATTAAACACACGTTAGACACTTTATTTCCACTTTTCGCATATATTCTTGATTTTAATTGAAAATAAATGGGCTTTCCAAGCTGATAGCCTATGTGATGGGAAAAAGTGCGGTGAGTTACCGCAGCAAGGCAGTAAAACTGTCCGACACGAGCTTAACCGCAACAACACCGCTGTCAATGACATCTTTCTGTCTTCCAAAGTTTTGACTGTCCCAGCCAGACGTAAGTGTGTGAAGAAGGGCTATTCGCACTTAATTTGAAAAAAGACACTCCGTTATTAAAAGACACGTGTCCCGCATAGTCCCGCAAAATCACATACTGTCCTCAAGAGCAATAAGCAGGAGCTCACCCTGAAATAGACTTGATTTAATCTGCGGATACTCCAAAAGAAACGGTTCTGTCAGTTTATTCCTCATTATTCTAATACAGTGGTTCTGATTTGCAGTTCTGGTTGTTGCTGGGTCGAAGTTCGAGGCGATCGATGGACAGAATGTTACAATATCCTTCGACATAGATGAAGTGGAGAAAGCAGATGAAGTGAGAATTACTTTTAAAGAAGACAAGAAGGAATGTACTGAACTTATTGCGCAGAAGCCTTGGGTCTATGATGATCCTCCCAGACCTGGAGTTTCACTGATAGTTGGAAAAGGACGTTTAGCTCTAACCATTCAAGATGTGGACATCTCCAGATCAGGACTCTATAAAGCAGAAGCCTACACTGGAGGGAAAGTGTGTGAGGTGACTGCTACACTTGTTGTCAACAGTGAGTATATTACTATAATATCTGTTTGCCTGTAATGTTCCAGGATCAGGATTATTAAAGAAAATATATATATAGTCATGAATAGTCATGATTGTGCTCATGAAACTTTTAAAATTAAGCTGATGTTACATACTCTAGCTGGAATGAACTGCAACATTGCAAATCATTTTATCTAGTCTAAATGTTTTTATAAATCACACAACATCACTTAAAACTGCAGAGACTGAATCCAAATAAACAAGTGCTTTTTGCAAAAGCCTCAGTTGAAAACGATTACAAGTGATAATTACAAGTGATAAGATTCATGATGTAAAGAATCAGATACACATAATTTGATCAGCATTAACTCCTCATGATTTATGTAACAATTTATAAAAGAGGGGGTAAACTTGCTTACATTATTTCTTAAATTATTAAGTTATTATTATCTGATTAACATCAGAGACAGAGCAACATCAGAGACAGAGCAAAATCTTGTCTGATAGTTTGTTTGATAGTTTGGTTAGATTGTAACAGTTGCTAAAGTAGGATTGATCATTAATGTTTTAAGGTAAAGGTCATTTGATTTGAGTGTATATTCCTCTTAATTAATTCTGCTCCTGTTGTCTCTTACAGGAGCTCCAGTTTCCTCCACTACATCTCCTCCACACTCCTCCTCCAGCCCAACACCTCTCAGCTCCTCTGACCTCCGAGGGCATTATGCTTTAATTCCAGTCTTCATCATCTTCATCATCATCATCATCATCTTGTGCATTTGCTTCTGGAAACACGGGATGGCAAGTATTACTTAAATTTAAGCTTTTAGGGATGGATGGGAGCAGCACTGTGGTTCTAATGATCTGTTAAGCTGATAAGATGTTGATATTAAAGTTATAAAGTGATTATGGTTTGGATTGAAGAAACATAAAGAGACAAAGCGACACTCGTCGTCATCCTAAAACCTCTTCCACCGGGGGAAAACAACCTAACCGTCACTGACTTTATATTGCGTGAAGCTTCCTCCTCGTCATTTCTGACTTATAACAAAAATCAAAACAATGTCTAAAAGCTGCTGTGTGACAGGGTGTGCAGCAAACAAGCTAAAAAACAGAACTAAGTTTAAGCTGTTATAAACTGTCGACCCCAACAAATGAGTGTTTAAGGACACAAAGCAAATACAGGCAATTGATAGAGTGCAACGTGTCCTTATCACTCTGAGAACGAACTTACAGCCACTGAAGAGGAACGTAATCGGTGACAGGATAGCTTAGCTTACAGAAATATACTATATAAAACTGGAATTTGGATATTCAACTTACCAGTGACAAAATATTTACTACACATGTAGTGTATTTTTAGTGCATGTCAGGATCCCACAATTTACACATTTGTTCCAGCTGATGCTTCTTATTGCCTGTATCCACTTTTGTCCCCATAAGGCTGGTTTCTATGGTTCAGTAGCTTATAAAAACCTAGTTCTGGTCTCATATTTGTCACCATAGTTGTGCTTTGTGTGCTTTATTGCACATTCACAGACACACAGTAACACACTGATGTAGTGAGCATAATGGTCACAAAATCACTCAACCAGGATTCACACAGAGCTGGAAAACCTGGGAATCTTACAGAGTTCAATAGTGTGATTCATGGACATTCATAGGATCTTCAGAGGTCTTAATAGACAGACACAGTACATTTTAATAGTTAGCCGATGCTTGGTTCTAAAATATTTCTGTGACTAGAAGAAGACCAAGCAAAACTGTGATCGGGTCACCGGAGGCAGATCTTAATAATGATTTAAACAGAGTTTGAGCCAGTCAATGTTCTGTACAGCATTTTGATGGTGGTGAATGCGTTCATTTTTATTATATACAATTTTAGTTTGCCAGAAGATATGATCAGCAACTGTATCTGCGTTTACATGGACCCTATTAATCTGATTGTAATCGAAATAGCAGAGTCTAAATTAAAAATATCACGTGTAACCATTAGGCTTTCTACGTTACTTGGTGTTACTGGTGTTCAGAAGCAAGAAGCCGTTGTTACATCACTTGCCCACCGTGTTCATGTGTGAAGCCAGTGGATCAGACAGAATGATTTATAAACCAGTTAAAAAAAATAGTTAATTACTTAACTTAGTTAACTTAAATAGTTAATGTTAATTAGTAAATTATTTGCATGTTCTTGAATATTTCAAATAATGTCAAAGAATGTGGTTTAAATGTATTAGCTTAAAATTGTATAAATTAAGCTTTGACTTTGTTTTATTTGGTTTACATGAAGTCTTGTAATTGTGTTTTTCACTAAGCCCAGTTTTCTGTTGTTTTCTTTACAGATTATGTTTTTAAAAGAAAGAAAGAATTGGGATCCAGTTGCAGTGATTGTGTAGGCGTCGCCATGAGCGGTTGTGGAAATACTGAATCTCTTCTCACAGAGACCCAAGTGTCTTAAAACATGAAATAACATTACAATCACAAGTCAGTCCAAATCAGATTTTGTGCATATCTGATCATATTTGGTAAATGTGAACTGCAAAAAAAAAATATTTCAAGCTAGTTTTGTGTGTTCCTGTTGGTGTCGATCTGGCAACCCGTGTGATCGTGGAGTCTGAGGAGGAGAAAAAACCTCTAAGGCTTAAGATAGTCTCAGACTAAAATACATGTTTGAGCTGTTTTAACTGAAAGTGTGAATGTAGTCTTTGAAGCCAATGAACCTGCCAAACTGTCAGATGCAGTTTTTTTCTCACATGTTCATAATATCAACATGGTGCCTTTTAAACACAATTTTGTTTATTTCCAGATTGTTGATCAAATGACTCTTGTTGCATTAAAGTCAGGCAGGCTGTAGAGATTTTCACAAGTGTTTTCCAGTTGTGTGAAATATATGAATAAATCAGTCAATATACTGTGTTCATGCTGTCTGTGGAAGAGATGAGAGACTGATATTCAGCCCTTAATTTATTATATTTATTTTTTTAAGAAAATAAATGTGTTTGTTTCCCCAAAGCTTTGACTGTTTATCATCTGACTGGTTAAATCACTTCACTCCACATTAGAGAAATTAATGTCTTTTTACTGTTAACTTGAAGCCGTAGCTTTTCAATAATCAGTTATGTGAGCAGTAATATATGTTTGTTACCTTTATCTTTTTTTTAATAATTGTTTTGTATTTTACACTGTAAAAAATAATAAGTTGACTTTACTTAGAAAAGCTGTGGAAACTGATTGCCTCAAAATTTTCAAGTAAATTAGGTCATCATTTTTGATTTGATACTACTCTGTACTACTTTGTAGAGTTAACTTGTAAATTTGTAGAGGTTACCATAAAACTTGAGTACCTACAGGTAACTCAATTTCAAAAGTTTAGGCTACTTACAGATTTAAGTTAAGATTTGTATGCAGAACTTAAACAGAACAGTTCTTTTAACATGTCTGCTTGTTCATTTTACTAGAGAAATGTGTGGAAACTGATTGCCTTAAATTTCTCAAGCAAGTTGTACTCAAAATTCTAAGTTGAGAATACAAAGACAGACAGCAGATTTGGCACAACACTAGAATGTTTATTTGCTCTATAAAACAATATTAATTTGAGACATTACTTAAGGCATGCCCATCAACATGGCCTGCAAACATAAAAAAGAAGAAGAAAAAAAGCACATACTGCACTCAAGTAAAGAAAAAAACAACAAAAAGATCAATGTTTTTTGAGTGACTTGTCACCCATGGACAAAATCACTATATGAAGTCGAATGTGCTCTTCGGTGCTGCAGGATACTCTAAGTTTAGAGCATAAATTAGTCCAAAGAGCAAACACATTGCTTGTGGAAGATTTTCATGTTCATCCACAACCACTGTATGCCTTCCAAAATGACTGTCGTTGTTGTGGCATCAAGATGCAGGGAGTAGGGTACGAAGCCACAACAACAACAGTCATTCGTAGAAGCCACAACACTTATTTTAAAGGGATAGTTCACCCAAAAATGAAAATCATTTACTCACCCTCAAGTTGTTCTAAACCTGCATGAGTTTATTTCTTCGGTTGAACTGAAAAGAAGATATTTCGAAGAATGTTGGTAACCAGACAGTTGAGAGTAGCCATTGACTTCCATAGTAGGAAAATATACTACTCTCAACTGTTTGATTACTAACATTCTTCGAAATATCTTCTTTTGTGTTCAGCAGAAGAACGAAACTGGTTTGGAACAACATAAGTGTGAGTAAATGATGACAGAATTTTTATTTTTGGGTGAACTATCCCTTTAAGATCACATACTCTCATTAAAACGTGAAACTAAATTAATAACACTGTATTATGTCTAAATGTAAAGGCCTTTTCAAACAGGACACAGCAGTGGATGCAGGGAGGAATACACTGCATGAAAAGACAAAAAAACCAGGCCAGCTACAAATTAAAACTAACAAAATATCTATTGTCTTTCTTACAAATGTTTTTCATTAATTTCTTTATGTAATATAAAATGTATCTTCTTACTGTCTTTTCCCCTCTAATTTCTTAATTTATCTGTCACTTTCTTTGTTGGATGAATATTTTGGTGGGGCTCTGCTTCATGCCCTGAATGCGTTCCTTATTTAAACAGAAAAATGAGTTTGACTATAAACGACTAGACTGTTTTAGTTCCTACAACACACAAGAATACAGTTCATTTGAACTTAATTGTAACTGAGGTAGCCAAGTGGTGGAATAAACTAGGGTGAATACTGGTAAAGTGGGAGACTTTCTGATAATTTACCTTCTGCATAATGTTTTATTATGATCCAAATGTCTTAGCCCCTCATATGATACTATTCACCCTATAATATCGAGTAATAATGAGTGAATTTGACTTTTTTTCGACTGTAAGATCCGTTTCAAAAACGTGCAACTGAAAAATTAAACACTGAATGTTTAACATTCAATTATTTGGCAAAATAAACAAATAGCAACAATTCCATCATGCTTAAATTAAGAAAACATGTTCTCTTTTAAATTCCCATGTGCAAAAATATGAATATTATAATGTGAATATTATAATTAACACAAATGCCAGAATGTAAAATCTGTAATTTTATAGCCTACACAAATTAAAATTCAATCAATTTGTAGGCTAGTAATCTGCCAAAATGACACTTTTTCGAGTGTAACTGAACAGGACTCGCATTATTCGTGCATTTAGATAAAGATTACATTTAATTTGTGCTTTATATTGTGAATGTGAGCTCACAGCAGCAGCCATATGCCTATAGCCTATTTGAGGGCTATATGCTCATAAATGACTCATACAGTAAAAAAAAATATATGATCAATAAGTTGTGACAACACATGTTTTTACATTGCTATAACTCATCAAAATAAGTTAAACAATTTTCAACTTTTTTTATAAGTTATACAAGATTCAACTAATTTAGTAATTAGTAGCTTAACTGAATAAAGTTGATTGGCAGCTTTTTTATTATTATTTTTTTTTTTACATTGATAAAAAAAAATACATGAAGGGTTTCTTTTTTTTAGGCTGATCTCTAATCATGTTGGGTTTTTACCAATCTGTTCTGCGGGGTTTTTTCTTCTTTTTTTCCCCGGCAATCTTCATACTGCGAGTGTTTTATTTTGCTGTTTGCGCTTAACAGAACTTAGCCTGTTATGTATTGTGGTAATTGCGGTTTCGTATGGCTTTCGTATTGACTAGCTGTTTGTCGGCACTGATGTCTCACTCAGCACTTTTCTTTTTTTTGCGCTCTTTTTTTCTCTTTTGCTAAGCGAGGTACGGGTTGCAGAAAACCTTGTGTTGTGGATGTGGTGAGAGCGGGTTGTCAATGGTGGTGTGCATAAGGAAGAAAGAGGAAGTGACGCTCTGTTCATCAACTCTAAACTCAGTGTATTACTTTCACAGCTGTGACTTTTGACTTGAACTCTCATGTATGCAGACGAATTTTTTTATTTTTAATAAATGTATTAGACTATAGCCTACATTTATATCACATCGAGCAATGCAAAACTCCAAATCTGGTGAGTCATTCAGATATTTCATATTAATCTATTAAAACTTTACACAAAAATATTTACTAGAATAAATAGGCTATTACCAGTGGTGGAGGAAGTACTGAATCTCAGTACTTAAGTAAAAGTACAAATAACCAGAGACATATTTACTTTAGTAAAAGTAAAAGTACCACAATGAAAACCTTACTTAAGTAAAAAGTAAAAAGTACCTGATAAGTATTAAAAGTAAAAGTACTTGCGTAACAATTTATTATCTTAATGTCTATATTCTAATAATTAGGGCTGTAACAATATGCAATATGAAACCGAAATCGCGACACTCGGATCCACGAATCTGTGTTGCGGTGTGAGTGTGAGAAGGCAGAATCGCGACACACCCCTTATTTGAAGTTAACATTATACAATACGTAGACCTGGATAAATTGTTTAAAATTGGGCAATCCCAGCGTTATGGACGTGACAATTGCAGTAAAAACTTGAAATGTAAATTCTCAGAAAATGCATAATTGAAACTGTTTATATATCCATACTCCCCATACTACCTTAATAAAGAAGTCCAGACATTAGAAAAATATTAGTCTACTACTACAGACACGTGCGTTTTATATTTAATATGAGAGAAATATAAATCCGTAACGGACATCATGGCGCAAAAAAACATTTAACTTTTAGGTGGCAAAATATTTTTTTTGTAATTTTGTGAATTTCACTGTGCAAACCAAAAGTAATATAGGCTACCCACCGGATGAAGAAGGGTTGGCTCTCCACAGAACATAAAATGTTCACATTTATGAGGAAAAAACAATGTTACGGACGTTACGCACAGTTCTCCGTTACGCACGTGAGCGCTCTGAAAGCGGCACTAAAATACTGCTTTAAAACGTTCACAGAGACCTCAAACAGAAAGCCCTTCTTTAAAGTGAATTTCGTTTTGTATTAATTGTATCTTAATTTAAAAAAATCGCGAATAGGGCAAAAAGGTCTTAAACAGAACAATTCAAAAACGAAAGAAAACAGACTGTTCTCTGCATGTAATTCGTATGAAATGTGCATTTCTCTCTGGCGCGTTCATTGCAAAGATCGCGCGTCAGCCTCGTCAACTTCATCCTTGCTGCTGACACTGACACAGCAGGAAACACTTGTTTATTAATAAACAATTAAAATGTCTCCTTGTTATATTTTACATATTCATAATCATTACTTTTGCCGGTTCTTTGTGACAGCTTTTAGGTGCTTTATTTGCAGCGCCACAGTTAGCCTACATGTTACATGAACGCGTCAGCACCGAAAACATGAAGATTTTTTTTCAATCCCTGTTTTGGCGAGGGGAAAAACAGATCAGAAAATGTAACGAAAATGTAACGAAACGTTGTAGTAATGTAGTGGAGTAGAAAGTATAATAATTGCTGCAAAAAGTAACGAAGTAAAAGTCAAAAGTATGCCCTATTGATTCTACTTAAGTAAAGTACAGATACGTGAAAAATGTACTTAAGTAAAGTAACGAAGTATTTTTACTTCGTTACATTCCACCACTGGCTATTACTAATGATATGATGCTAATAGTAGGATTAACAGATTTGCTTGATTGAATTCTGATTTTGTAACTTTCTCGATGAACAACGTTATTCAAGAAAACCAAGCCACCAAAACCATTTACTTTTATTTTAATCATTGTCCGTAAATTCAGCTGATTATAGTTTTTGGAAGCGTTTTACGATAAAGCTTTCATTTCATTCTACATCATTTATTAATCTTAGAAAATGTTAATCTCAACATCTAGCCTATTCAGAAATAATATGCAAATGAGACCACAGCCAAGTGTCACGTGTCTGAGAGTTGCGGACGGAGTGAATGAATCGCTATAGATGGCGCCAGATATTCACTGTGTATCTGTTACTGTAAATGTCCCTGTCCAGGCTCTTCAGTGTGGAGTGTTTGTCCATCAGTGTCCTGCTGTCTGTCTGCTCTCTGGAAGATGATGAGGACTTCTGTTTGTTCCTCTGAGGGTATGATTATTCTTTAAACAACATATTATTCATTTATTAACACACTCGCGGTCAAAACATGAGTTTAGTGTCATTTGTTTCTGAATGAAGATCTGCACTGAAATAATAGAGTGTGTTTAAGTTGATGTTCATCTTTTGTAGAAATGGATCAGTCTCTGGATGTTCCTCTCTCTGTAGAGGAGACCCGAGCAGAACCGGCCCAGAGTTCAGTGCGGCCATGCTCATTCACACACGAGGAAGAGTGTGTGTGAGCGATGATGAGGATGATGATGATGAAGAAGAACAGCAGCAGCAGCTTTGAGGCTCGAGACACGAAAGAATGAACTAGAAATTCATATTTTCTTGACTTTGTATTAAATAGTTTCTGTGATCACTCATTTAATGATTACAGAAAGATTTCCTTTTTTCTTCAAAATGTTCATGCATTTAAAATGTCACTGTTTAGATCTGGGTTTCCCAAATTTGCTTTTCATCAAATTAAATAATTAAGTTAATCAGTTCATTATTAAAATGTAAAACTAAAAATGAATATTTTATATATAATAAAAACCTTCTAAATAAAGCACTTATTAAAATGATGTCAGGGCTTTACTGTGTTCATGCTGTCTGTGGATGTGATGAGATACTGTATTCAAATATTTGCATAAATGTGTAATTAATTTCTTATCAATGTCTATCTTTAGCCTATATTCAATATATATATATATATATATATATATATATATATATATATATATATATATATAGTAGCCTATATAGTATATATAGTAGCCTACTGTACAGTACAGTACAGTACGCTCGTTTTGTTGGTAGCATCTTGAGATTACTGATATAATATAGTGTGCTGGAAGAATACAAAGCTAGTGTATTTTGTCAGTTATTCCTCTTTAATATGCCGATTGCGCCATCCAGCGCCATATGAATGTGTATTCCCTGCATTCTGATTAATTCTGCTGTCTGTCTTGTTATTCTTTCTTTAATGTTGTTCATTATAGTTACTGCAAGTAATACCCTCAATTTACAAGTGCAATATGCCAAGGTTTTAGAGTGTTATTTCGCGATTAAAGAGTAGGTTACCAGTTTATTATAGATTAAATGTGTTAGTATCTATCAATGCGCTAATGGCGCCATCTTGTGGCAAACACAGAATGGCTATTTTATTTATTTGCATAGTTCTTGTATTAAAGGCTCTAAATTGTTGTTAAATTCATATCTGTAAAGATGATTATCATACAACTACTACACAAACAAACATGTTCATGTGAAATGTTGTCTCATGAAATTTGATTTAATGAGACAACATTGAACATGAACATGTTTGTGTAGTAAAAAAACTGCTAAAAAAAGTAGTTACTAAAAAAACTACTACTAAACTACTAAAAAAACTTTCTTTGTTGTTTAGAACTAATATTTTGAAGCTAGTATTTTAGAACTATAAAATTCCATTTTCTCTAGAAATTGACTTTTTAAGTTTTTATTCATTCCCATGAGTTTCCCAGGCCTTGCTATAATCTGCCAATGAGGTAACATTAAAATACCGGAATAAACTGATCAGAAATTTAGTCTCTTAGTCAATTAATTTAGTCAATTAAGTCTCATTTGACACTTTGATACTTTCCTACATCCACTATTCCTATTTTTCTGTAAAAGCTGCTGATGCTGATTATTCCAGTTATTCAAATACGTTGAATCCATTCACTAAAATGATTAATTCAGTGACTTTTTCTGTATTTTACAGCATTGCACCACTAGATGGAGATCAATGAGTGTGTTTTTGTCAAGGTTTTGTGTGTGTGTGTGTGTGTGTGTGTGTGTGTGTGTGTGTGTGTGTGTGTGTGTGTGTGTAGCGAATCCTGAGCTCTGTCCTGCCAGTGAATCTCGTCCTGAAAAGTGAAACCAATACATTTCAATATGATATTACTGTAGAAATGTACTAGTAAACTTAGTTCTTCAGTTTGTATTATGTTAAGTTTAAGTGTTAGCTTAAGTTCACATTAGTTTAAGTTGGCCCACGTAAACGTGCAAACTGAAAAGTCTATTCAGTATAATCAGTATAACAAGGCTATATTCAGTTGGCAATCTACAGCTAATATTAACAGCTTGCATGAATATTCATGTTCTCATGTGGGCGTCAGGAAACGCCCCTTTCCGCTGATTGCTCCAATATTATCCCTACATCAGTTCTTCATCAGTTCTTCCTCAGTTCTTCATCAGTTCATCCTCAGTTCTTCATCAGTTCAGTGAAAGAGAATATAATCGTCCTCTACTGTCATATTGGTATTAAAACGTTTATCAATGCTATATTTTCTAAATGTCATAATCATTTGTTAACAAACAAGTATTCATTACTTCAATGAGCTCATTATATCTGTGTTAAATTAGAACATAGTTTAAATTAATACATTTTTAGCTCACTGTGAATTTGTATATTTACATTTCTGAAATACTTGCAGTTTCCTCTGATAACAGATCACTCTAAATTGTATTGGGGCCCTGCAGGGCCACGCGATCCAGTTTGGTTCAGAAACCCTTTAACAACGAACACAAATGTTTATTAATGCTGTAATATATATATATATATATATATATATATATATATATATATATATATATATATATATGTGTGTGTGTGTCCCATAGCCTACACAAGGCCTCTTAAACAAGGCTGCTGGACTACTTCCTGGAACTTGTTGGGCCCTATGTGAATATGAAGTATCTAATAAAAAATATTTATTAGAACCACTCTGAGCTTATTTTTGTGTGTGAAAGGTATTGGAAAAATAATATTTATTATTACAGTCTTCTAGATCCAGGGGCAAGAAAAGTTTGAGAGTTCAGAAATATGAGCTCAAACCCATGTTCAGAAGGCAGCATATGAATATAAATCATTAGTAAGGATTGTAAAACATAAAATAAAAAAAAACTTGCATCACAATAAGTGATTTCACTGAGTTTATTAACAACATTTAACAATGTTTACATCAATTAATTTGGATACATATCAGGTACCGTATATAGCTACATATTAATTTTTCTCAAGGTAAAATCTCTCACTAATGCTGTAAATATAGGGGAGCGCGGGGCACAACGTCACGGGGATAGTTGTAACACACTTGTTTTAAATACTTCCACACATGCTAGCATGACGAAACTTAGTGTATTTACTAGTTGCCATATCAACACTATATAGAGAAAAAAATGCGCCAAAATAAAAATTATTTGGAAGATATCCATAGACATTTATTAATAGCAAAAGTACATTTCTTACTTAAGTTAATTTTTCATCTCTATTTTTTGTGTTTATTTAAAATGAGACAAATCTGATATTATTTGAATCTCCAAGATGTTATTTAACAGTTGAGATAGTTCTTTAATGCTTCGCTAACTAGCAGAAGACACTAGCAGGGTTTAAATCCCAGTTGTGCAGGCCGGGGCATGTTGTCACACTGCGTTACAATGTGCCCCTATTAGAAATATGCTATTATATTCTATACTTTTATTAATTTTATTGAGAAAACATGAGAAAAAGGTGAATAAAGACTAAAAGTCAATGTTCACAAATGACTAATTATTTATGTTTTGAACTATGTTGTATAGCTGTGTTTTCCTGTGTTCGTATAAAACTCAAAAATGAGTTTATATTTAATTATTAAAAAATGCCATTATTTTATATGAAAAAGTTAATAATTGTATTTTATTTAGAAAATATTTTAGTTTGTCTTGTATATATATTTTTATAACATTTGAAGCTGTCATATGTCATGTTTATGTGCCCCTCACATGTTACAATGTCTATGGGGCATGTTGTCACATTTCACTTCCATTCTTTCGGGGTATGACAAGAAAAAAGTATATACTGCATTAATAAAACAAAAACACATAATTGTACTAGAAATGTGGGAAATTAATGTGGGAAAAAATAAATAGGCTACTCTGAACCATATAAAGTAGATTTACACAAACTGAGAAAGTCAAAAAGCGTTACTTTGTGCCCCGCTCTCCCCTACTTTGGTATTATTATTAAATATTTTAAGTCAGCAACAGCAATATAATGCGGTTTTTATAATAACGTTTTAATATTTATGATCGGCCTATGATTAAAATGATAATATGTAATATAGTGCATATATTTAGCAAAAATTCTCTTCTCTATTTTTTCTAGCTATGCTGTGGTCATTAATTGGCTTTTCAGAGGTAGGCTAAATGTTACGTTCTCCAGTTGTTTTACTGACCTATTTCCGCGATTGAAGCACTGATGAGTGATTACATGAGACATGATACATTTCAGCAAGTTGTGCTACTGTATCTTCCAACATAGTTCATTCGAGTTTATTTACTATTAACTAAAGAAGGGCTTTAGATCAGTTCACGTGCCGCTTGATCCGAGGCGCTACAGCGATCTGTCACGTCATATTTAAGAGCGCCAAAACTGCTATTGTTTGAATTTCCTATCCATCCACCGTATTCCTGGCGACCTCACTGCGTTTTGAATTATGGGTGGCACTTCCGGTTTGGGGAACTTCCATTCAAAAAGGCTGAAACGAATCATTTCAAATCATATGGTTGCCCTACAAATAGGCCTCACTCAAAAAGTTAGTCACTCAAAAGTGCACCAATCATGTGCGTTTCTGAAAGCGAACATGGCTCAAAGCCATAATCGTCCATTACAGGAGGCTGTTTTCTGCCGCCATGATTCAACCTGTTCGACTATCGTTCTTTTCTCTTTGGCAGCATTATTCACTGTCACAAGTAAGTAAATGATTTTAACAGTAGACAGTATTGAATATGTGTTGGTTTAGCATACACAATAAATATTAGGCGACATGTAGGCCTATAATAAAAATAAAAACCTTTTTTTTTCAGCTATCTTGATAAGTGTTTAGAATAATTCACAATTGCACAAGATAAAATAGGCTAATTGGAGTAACGTTAGTAGGCTAATATATTTTTGTTGCTTATGTGCCAAATTGCGCGGAATTACACTACCACTTCTAACCTAGGCCTACTTTTTTGACATATTGCATATTTAACTGAAATGTTTGTATTGAAATACTTTACCCAATTTATATCCAATGTTAAACTGTGTTTAACGAGACAGTATGAAGATGTTTGTGAGGGCTGGGCACTAGACAGCTTTTGAGCTCCTTTATGAAAACAGACTGTTATTGATTACTAGCCGATATACAGTGATTTAAAATACCAGAGGAGCGGTTTGTAAGAATATACTATTTGTCTATTAAATGTCTATTTATTGATTTAAACCAATAAATGATGATGAAGGCTCATGAAGGCACAAAACGTTATGTGCAAAAGATAGACAGAATGAGGAGGGTTTTATGTGTGGCGTTGAATGCTCTGCCGACTGCTTCACGGTGTCAGTGACAGTCGGAGACCAGAAATGAGCAAGAATAATGAAATAGCGTACACCACGCACTATGCCTTTTTTTTTATTTTTTATCTATGTACCATGTATGTACCATATATGTAACGTAGTTTTGGCTACATCGAAAACCCACACCTAGATTTGAAGGCGGGTTATTGTGAAGAATGAGGTCGGTGTCCACACCAGTGTTACTAGCGAGCACGAGCAATCAGGCAGTTCGTTGAATCAAAGAAACTAAAAACACACGACACCCAGCTGCATATTTTGGGTACAATTTTAAACATGAAATATTTAAATATGAAATTAATTTGAATGGTCTTCTTTGAGCCTCATATGGGCTGCTTCACGAAAGATTTCAGACAACTCAGTGAAGCTGTTGTGAAAGGACAGACTTTAGTGTTCTTCTTCATTTGAATCACATCTAGCAATGCAGAACTCTAATACAGGTGAGTCATTTATTTTATTTTTGAAAACTTTTCACAAAAAATATTAATTTCAATATGTGTATAGATATAATAATCAATACTCCGTAATAATGAGTTTAATAGAGTTTGGTTGAATGATGATGAACCTCAACATTTCAATGAACCAATGTTACTCAGACAAAAACCAAACCCACAAACATTTTAGTGTACTTTTTAATTATTACAAATAAATACTATTGTCCAGAACTGATACAAATATTTTAGAATTTTTGTTAACGCTTTATAATAAGCTTTAATTTGATACATTAAAATAAATTGACTAACTAACGATGATTAATTCTGCAGCGTTTATTAAGTTTAGCTAATGGTAATTACAAAATCTAGCCGACTAATTTTATGTGTAAAAGCCCTGAAAAGGGGAGCAGTTGAATGAAAGATGCAAGAAAACAAACTTTCCTCAGATCATGTGTGTGTAAACCTTTTTACAGTCTGGTGTAAACGGCTGAAGGGAGGAAGCGAGGTTCACCGTAACATAGCTCACACGTTCCCCTGCTGGAGCCCTCTAGTAACTACAACACTATTGTTCCCACTTACTGCTGCTGTTGTTAGAATGACATTTTGTACATGAAAAATAAGAAATAAGCAAAGTACTGTACTGTAACTGCTGCAATTAACAGTAACAAATTTAACCATAATATATGATATACCATTAAACTATGATAATGGCAAAATTACCTTAATATGAACTCATTAATTGTTACTCCACTGATTACTCAAATGCTTGCTATGACTTACTGTTAAAACACATTATTTCCATCTGTCACATATGTTTATTAACAAACATTAACTAGGATTAACTAAGGTCTTGCACCTTCTTATTTATCCGAACTTCTGACTGTGAATGTGCCTGGTAGATGTCTACGGTCCTCTAGTAATTTTAATTTGTCCCTGCCACATTCTCGATTAAAGTCGAGAGGAGATCGTGCTTTCGCTGTTATCGGTCCAAGGCTGTGGAATAGCATCCCCTCCTCGCTGAGATCGTTGACTTCCTTATATGAGTTTAAACTTAAACTAAAGTTATATCTCTTCGAACAGGCATTTCCTTAATTTGAATGTTTTATGTGGCTATGATTATATTGTGTAATTGTGATGTTTCTCCTTTTCATGCTTTCCTTGTTATGTAAAGCACAGTGGTCAACTTCAGTTGTGTTTACTTGTGCTATATAAATAAAGTAAAGAAGAAGAAGAAGAAAGATTAATAAAAAAAAAAAAAAAATATATATATATATATATATATTGATGTGTTATGTGAGCTAATGATGTTAAAATATTGGCTTTATTGTAAAATTATTATAAAAGGTTTATTATTTTCCACCCTGATAATTTGCCTTTGCCTTTCCTCTCAACTTTTGCCAGAATAAGTTAACTCAGTTAACTCTTTGTGTGTAACAGTGTCACATCACAGATGGCAAAAAAATTAGTCATTATTTTTTTTTTAGCACATTTTACATTCATATACTTGTTGAACAGAAAGTCAATCGTAACTAAAATATTTACAAACGAAGACTGAGATTACATTAAATTTCCACATCGCATTCTACTCAACATACCAAGCAGTGAGTTAAAGACGAAGACAATTACTTTTCATCCATCTTAATGTCTCCATTAGTGGAAGAATAAAAAAGAAAAGGCATACATACAAAAGGCGTATGCAAAATTTCAGCGAAGGCCACAAATGATTTATTACATAAGACAGGCTACATCTTTCCTTGATTAACAAACCAGATATTTCCCATGACAGTATCACTTTTGCAGGTATTCTTTGTTGCATCCAAATTACACTGAATAAATAATATTAAAAAAATATCAAAATCAATTGTTTTAAGACCTTCTTCATAATCTTTATCACTTTTATGAATATAATGACTCAAAATAAATCTAAATTTAACTTGTTTAAATTAAGTGGCGTGTGTCTGTATCTGTTCCTCTCCAGGCTCTTCAGTGTGGAGTGTTTGTCCATCAGTGTCCTGCTGTCTGTCTGCTCTCTGGAAGATGATGAGGACTTCTGTTTGTTCCTCTGAGGGTATGATTATTCTTTAAACAACATATTATTCATTTATTAACACACTCGCGGTCAAAACATGAGTTTAGTGTCATTTGTTTCTGAATGAAGATCTGCACTGAAATAATAGAGTGTGTTTAAGTTGATGTTCATCTTTTGTAGAAATGGATCAGTCTCTGGATGTTCCTCTCTCTGTAGAGGAGACCCGAGCAGAACCGGCCCAGAGTTCAGTGCGGCCATGCTCATTCACACACGAGGAAGAGTGTGTGTGACCGATGATGAGGATGAGCAGAATATGAACTAGATATTCACATGTTTCTTTTTGTATGAAATATTTTCTGTGATCTTATTAAAAGAATGATTGCAAAAAGCATGTTTCATTCCTTTTCATATTTTCTTATTCCATAGCTTTTTTTCCACACAATGGAAGTCAATGGTGCCCTACAACTGTCTGGTTACCAACATTTTTCAAAATATCTTCTTTTGTGTTCAACAGAACAAAGACATTTATACAGGTTTGGAACAACCTGATGACACAATTTTCATTTTTGGGTGAACTATTACTTTAAATGGATTGGCATCTCTCGCATCTCCTGTAATGCTGGAGGAGAAGGATAATCTCCACAACAAATTATGAATGCTTGTGACTGAATTCTCTCTAACAATTTAACTTCTCAGCTCATGAGCACCTGCCCGTTCAGAAATGAACATTTGTATGTCTATTAACTAGCCTAAGTAATAAATGCAATAACAAATAAATATTGCTGTGTTAGTTCATGTGAGCTAATGATGTTAAAATAATGGTTTTATTGTAAAATGATTATAACAGGTTTATTATTTTCCACCCTGCTAATTTTTCTTCACTCTCAACTTTTTTCCAACAGAGAAAGTGGTCAATCAGTCCTTTTTTACAGGAAAGATGTGTCTCATTCAACTGTTTAGTATTCAGAAACAACATCGCCATCTGGCGAAACACCAGAATAAGTCTTTTTTAGTTATTTATTTAAAACAAATAAGTCATGGCTTTTTTTCAGGGCACCTTTTTTAAATTCATATAGGACTACTTTTTGAGACCTTCCCTGTGTGGGACACACGTCCTTTATCACCTTTAAAGACGCTCTTCATGCACTTCTCGTGGCCTTGCACACACTGGAGGCGGTAATATCCACAGGTTTTTGACACACTTCTCTTGTGTGAGAGTACTCTTTCACCTCCCTCAGGTGTTTCACGCAACCGTAAGGCCACCCTAGTCTCATACCAATGGTTGTGACTGAGTTTGATGTATCAGAGATGAACAAAAGCTTCTACAGCGGATCTTCAGTCAGATCCACACATTATGATTTATGTTAGGATACGCGTATACTTGCAGTCTTTATAAAGGGAAAATAATTGGTCTGAATTTGGTTATCATGAAAGATTCTCACACGGATAAAGCACAGTCTCTTTACACAGGCATCGCTGTTACAGCACTTTCTTTCAGATAAACTGGCTTGTGGTTACAGAGTTGAAGTGTGTTATATTGAAGTGTGTTATGTAAGAGGATGTTATATTTGAGTGAATTTCTCTGAGAACATTCATCTCACAGCTTTAACAGTCTGGATGTCCTAAAGAGCACACTTGGGGCTTTCCAGAGATACCAAATGTTGTAAGGTTTTGAAAACTCCATTACCTTAATGTAGCACTCTTCTGGAAAAATGATAATATTTTGTAATATCATTTAATGGGTGACCAAGCCTCAAAACTCCATATGAGATTAGACATGCTGAATCTTGTAGTGCTTTTAAATCCTTGCTTAAAACTCACTTTTTTTTACTTGCTTAAATGTGATTTTGTAGTATATTGTATTATATTGATGTTTTTATTTCTCTTGTAATTTATGTATTTACTTTTTACCTTTATACATTTTATCCTTTTCTGTGTGAAATGCCTTGAGAATCAACATTTAAAGGTGCTATATAAAATAAAGTTTGATATTATTATTAAATCTGACTCATTTACAAATGGTTTGTCATAAAACAACATCTCTTATGTGGTTTCTAATCAGAATATGACTTTCTGTTATGAAACAGGGCATTGATTTCATAATTCATACATGACAGACATCAGGACTTAAATTATGTTTATCAAGCATTCTGGGAGACGCAACAAGTGAAATTATACATTAATATTCTTATGAAAATATTCCCAATCATTACATTTTTAGTCCCATTATTAAATGTTATGTTGCCCCAATATGCAAATAAGATACATTGTGTTGAATGGCACTACACATTTATGGCTATTTTACCCACATATTGCATGAAGTAAAATGGTATATCAATTCATTCTGTTATATCTTTCATAGTTTGGAATCATCTTTATACAAAGTTTGGGGGTGAGAAAAAAAAACTTAATATAAAAACTGATTGAATGAAAAAAAAAATATATATATATATATAATTTATGCCTATTTGTGTCTTTTCATTTTCCTAATAAATGGGTCCTGGTGTCCTCTACACAGGACATAGCATAACAGGAATAATTTTTTTTTTTTTTCAAAAATGTCTATTCAATTTGTTTCTTCTCCAAACAATGTAATGAAAAACTAAATTTGCAACAACAACAAAAACATATTCTGGTTCTCAAGATAATAGAGTGGAAGTGTTCTTGTCCCATTTACCAAATGACGAGTTCATGTCAGTCTCGCGCACTTGCTAAAGCAGATCTTCAACCGGATACCAGATCTTGTGGTTAGAGATGAAGTGGGCAATTCTGTCAGTTCTGTGTGTTTGCAACTGTTTTTGAGGGGTATTTCCAAAAACCAAGACCACTTAAAAAAATACTGATGAATTCATGACAAATGTTTTTTTTCCCTATATAACAGTAATAGCAATAGCTAATTAAATGTTTACATTAATATTTCTTAGAGGACATCGTGAAACATAGGCCTTTAACCAGCGCTGGCTGGCCAGTAGACCACAGTTTATTAGCCACACACAATAAATAAATAAGTAAATTCATACATAAATCATGTATACAAATTGTCAATATTTGTGTGTTTGAAATATTAAATGTATAATATTTATATGTATAATGTATAACATTAGTATATTTGAAAAATATGATAGAAATTCAAAAATCAAATCTGTGCTGCGTCCCAATTCGCCTACTTATACTACGCCCTAAAAGTATGTCATGTTCAAAGAGAGATAGACAAACAAAGAGAGATTCAAACAAATAACATATCCATAACAGGGTAGAATATACTGACTGTGCTGAAGAGTAATATTCAGAGGTTTTTGAAGGAGAGAAAAAGAGGAAGAGCCACAACGCTAAAGCACTGTTGGTGGTTACCAAACTATTGAAACTGACTGAATATGGCACAGACACACCTAAGATATTTTTCACCAGCCATCACTTAAACAATGTTGTCGTCTATCTCACTCTTCCTCAGTATTTCAAGGTCAAGGTCAAGGTCAACTTTATTGTCAATTTCTTCACATATACCAGACATACAAAGAAATCGAAATTGCTTTTCTCACTAATCAACCCACGGTAAAATATAAACATAAATAAATAAAATACAATACACACAATTTTTTAAGAAAAACAAAATACTTAAAAACCAATACAGCAGAGAGAAAGACTTCCTGTATTCTAGAATGATAGTTCAGCATTCCTATATATAAGAATTAGCAGCAACCCAGGTTTTAAAAAGTATATATGAGAAACAAAAATATAGAATGACCTATAATATAATGGTGTAGATACAGTAAATAGAGATTATGGGGGCAGGGGCGGCGGTGGAAGAGAGGAGAGAGAGTTCAGCCGCCTGACAGCCTGGTGAATAAAACTGTTCATGAGTCTGGTGGAACGAGCACGGAGGCTCCGATATCTTCTCCCAGAGGGCAGGAGGCTGAAAAAACTGTGCGCAGGATGGCTGATATCGCCCACAATCATGCTTACTTTGCGGGTAAGGCGGAGATTGTACATGTCCTGCAAGGAGGGAGGGAGGCACCAATGATCCTTTCAGCTGTGTTTACTATGCACTGCAGTGAGTTCCTGTTGTAGTTGGTGCAGCTTCCGCCCCACACAGCAATACAACTGGTTATGATCCTCTCAATGGTGCCTCGGGATAATGTGCACATGATGGGGGGGGGGGGGGGGGCTCTCACTCGTTTAAGCTTGCAGAGAAAGTAGAGGCGCTGCTGGGACTTCTTCACCAGTGATACAGTGTTAGTAATCCAAGAGAGGTCTTCACTGATGTGCACCCCCAAGAATTTAGTGCTACTCACTCTCTCTACAGCAGCCCTGTTGATGGTCAGTGGTGGGTGCTGAGTGTGGCCTCTCCGGAAATCGACCACAACTTCCTTGGTCTTGCTGACATTCAGCAGCAGGTTGTTGTCTCTGCACCACGTGGTCAAAATACTAACCTCCTTCCTGTAGTGGGTCTCATCATCCTTAGTGATGAGTCCCACCAGTGATGTATCGTCTGCAAACTTTACCATGTGATTTGTGCTGTAGGTTGGTGTGCAGTCATGAGTCAGCAAGGTAAAGAGCAGGGGACTGAGCACACACCCCTGTGCTCGGTATGATTCTGCTCGAGGTGTTGTTGCCAACTCGTACTACTTGAGGAAGTCCAACAGCCAGTTACATAGCGAGTTGTTGAGCCCCAACGGGTCTAATTTGTGAATAAGTGGTTGTGGAATTATGGTATTGAATGCTGAACTAAACTCTATGAACAGCATTCTCACAAATGAATCTTTTGAGGTCAGGTGAGTAAGGGCTGGGTGGAGAGCAGAGCAGATTGCATCCTCTGTGGAGCGTTTGGCTCTGTATGCAAACTGGAAAGGGTCCAGGGTTGGTGGGAGGATGGATTTTATGGATTTTATGTGACATGACTAGCCGTTCAAAACACTTCATAATGATAGAAGTCAATGCCACAGGGCGATAGTCATTAAAGCAAGATGGAAAGGGTTTCTTTGGCACAGGTATGATGGTGGTGGTCTTGAAGCATGATGGAACAACAGCCTGTCTCAGAGAAGTGTTAAAGACATCCTTCAATTCCTCTGCACAATCCTTCAGCACACGACCCGATGTTATCTGGACCTGCTGCCTTGCGAGTGTTAATAGTGGAGAGTGTTCTCTTCACGCTGGCGGCAGACAGACACAGAACCTGGTCGTCAGGAGAAGGTGGGATCTTCTGTGGACGTGTGTTGTTTTGTGCTTCAAACCTTGCAAAGTACCTCTTAAGGTTATTTAGCAGAGAGATGTTATTATCGCAGGTCTGTGGAGCGGGTTTGTAGTCCGTAATCCGCCACAGGCTCCGTCTATCTCTGCTATCTTTGAAATGAAGGGTTATCTTGTTTGTGCATTTCTGTTTTGCTTTCCTGATGCCACGGGACAAGACGGCTCTCGCTGTTCTCAGGCCAGGTTCATCTCCAGCCCTGAAGGCTTTGTTTCTAGCCCCCAACAGTCGATGGATATCCCCTGTCAGCCACAGCTTCTTATTAGCCTGAGTGATGATGGTTTTTGTGTGTGTCACATCATCAATGCACTTACTGATGTAAGAAGTGACCGTATCTGTATACTCCTCAATGTCTGTGTGATCATTATATGTGGCTGCCAGCATTTACATTCACATTAGTTCGCTGCTGTTAACGTTACCGACGACTGCCCTGGATGAGCTAATTGGTTTAGCAAAGAGTTAAAATGCTTTTAAACAATCATCCGTCAGTGTCTGTGTTCTTCTGCTGCTCTCCACTATCAACCATATAAGTACATGATTTATACCTTAGTCATAAGTCACTGCACTAATGCTGCTATGACTGATATCGGTGTCTGTTTTGAGTCATAAAGAAAAGCTATGACCAGGCTCTTCACTTTCGTTTCGAGTGCTTGTTCATCTGCTGTCTGTCTGCTCTCTGGAAGATGATGAGGACTTGTGTTTGTTCCTCTGAGGGTATGATTATTCTTTAAACAACATATTATTCATTTATTAACACACTCGCGGTCAAAACATGAGTTTAGTGTCATTTGTTTCTGAATGAAGATATGAGTTATGACCATATATCTATATGTATATATATCTATATCTATATGTATATATATGACCATATCACAGTAAAAAAGGTTATGACTGATATCCGACCGCAGGGTTTGAGTAACGATTTCCACCCGGTTTAATTTGGGATATATTAAATTAGGCTATTTATATAGAATTTAGCTATTTTTCAGTTTAAGTTTAAGTTTTTATTTCTTCCCAGTTAATTATTCTAGTGCTTCAACTTCAACTTATTTCAGTCTATTGCTAGGCAACATTTCTAATTTTCGTTACCTAATATTATAGGCCCTTTTTATGTTCAGCTTTATTTCAATGAACTTAAAATGCATTAATAGTTTTAGTTACAAATTATTTAGGATAAACCAGGTGTTGAGGATTAGTTGTGGGGGAGGGGTTAGGATTAGGCAGGTACTGATTTCAACTAGGGGGTAGGCCTAATAATTTGGCAGGGGGTCGGAATTTGGCACAACACCTTCCGGGACACCATTAGGCCAGGAGTCGCAAGTTTGATTTGCTACATATTCCCGCTTTTGGGTCTTCTTTTCCTAACTATAATCCATTAGTGATTGACACTTCAATCAACCAACATTTTTCAAAATAACTTATTTTGTGTTCAGTAGAACAAAGAAATGTATACAGAATTTAAATTTTTAGGTGAACTGTCTCTTTAAATGGATTAGCATCTTTCGCATCTCCACCTATAATGCTGAGAAGAAGGATAATCTCCACAACAAAATATTAATGCTTGTTACTGAATTCTCTCTAATGTGATTTAGATTTTAATTTGTCTCATTTTACCATTTTATAAGGATTATAATAATGAACTATTACCAGTTGTACTCCTTTAATCCATGCTGCTATCGCCTCTGTTTTCTATTTCTCTGATAGGCCTTCTTTAATAAATGTTATACATCCCCCTCCAATTCCTTCTTCCTATATCATGTCTAATACTTACTTACACTCTAATTATTATATTGACTTGCTTGTGCATTCAAATCGTTTCTCACCCGCTCCTCCCATGTTATTCCACTAATATCAAGATGATGTGGAGCAGCCTTTACTATTACCTGGATTCTCTCTGTTTTTGACTTGATTTCCATTGTCGCATTTATCACTCCTGCAATGAAAGTTACCAACTGTTGTACTTCCACCAACATTTTCCTCTCAACTGATTCTTCTTGTACTTCCATAGCTTGTCTAGTCATTTTGGATCTTCCCTCAATTCCTTATTTTTGATTGATCCTTCTCACTGCTTCTGCATATGTGATACTTGTGTCTTTATTTGCTGAATTTCTTTCTCTCTCTTCATTACTGCACACCCTCCAAATGCCACACTGATTCCCCCCCCCCCCCCCCCCCCCCCCCCCCCCCCCCCCCCCCCCCACCACATTGGCAGCACTTTGGCTGTGCCTGTGCACTACGATTACATTCCTCAAATTCATGATTCCCCCCACATCTTGCACATCTTTTCTTTCCTTTACATTTTTTGGCCACATGACCAAATCTTTGACAGTTAAAACATGATCTTACTGGTTTTGGAATGTATTCTCTTACATTATAACTCAGGTATCCTATAATGTTACTTTTGTTGGAAGTATCTCATCATCAAAAACTATCACAATGCCCTCACTGTCACATTTTCCATCCCTGACTGTTTGCAACCATCTTACCTCTTCCTTCCCCTTCGTAAATTTGACTTAGATCCTCCATTTTACATTGATTGGCACACCCCAGATTACTCTTTTACCCAATCACTTCCTATCCCAATATTGCTCGTATCACTTTGTATTTGCCTATCTCCTTGATTTTCCTTGCTCTTTCTATCTGTTCCTCACTCACTTTTACACACAATCATACGCTTCGAAGACACTCGCAATGCATTTGTACTGTAGGCCAACTGGTAATACAAATATAGTACACTTAAATGCACTTAAGCACACTACAAGTTTTTTTTTCCACCAGGGTATATTAAGAATAAGATCATTGTGCTCTCCATAAGCCAGAATTTTATGCACCAGCTCCAGATGCGCTATTTTGCAACAGATCTTGCGATCGGTTATCCGCGGACTTATCCTAATGTGTGTGCCGTAGCCTAATGTGCCAAACACTCTTACATCCACAGACAGATAGGTCACTGAGCCAATGCGTATTAAACGCCAGAGAACCGCTTGTAGGAGAGGGGAGGAGGCAAAAAATAAAAAAAAATAAAAAAAAAAAAAGGAGAGGGGAGGAGGCGGGAGGCGTCGATCATTCCCTATTGGCTGTTTCGTTGTGCGTTGGGAAGGAGCCATGCATAGCCTATAAAGCCAACCGGCACGGTGAAGAAACTCAAACGGGGATTCAGCTTTGAGCAGACTTGGATATTTATTGAGCAAAAGATGAAAACCATTGTCGCTGTCAACTTGACACTTTTATCAGGTAAACTATAGGGTGACCGGGAGCTTTGTCCCGCAAGACGTAATCCGTGTCCCGCATTTCAATCATGTCTGTATTATTTAAGTTTTAATAGCGATAGATTCTATTTACATTAAGTGAAAATAGCGAAAGATTATATTTACACTATGTAAAAATAGCAGTAGGCATAGACCTATTTTCTTTGCAATTGGCTAAGTGTAGGCTAAATAGTAGGCTAGTTAGATGCTATTTTATACTCGTTATAAATAGTGGCAGATAGGCTATTTGCACCCCAGTGTTGTTGTAGCCTACATGAAACGCGATTATAACATAGTGTATGATTATATTTATTAAGATTATTAAATGGATGCCGCCTTATAGGACTCTAACCGATAAACACTCTATCATTAAACACACAGTAGAAACTTCATTTCATTTCCACTTTTATATCTTATATTTTCTAAATTTTTATTGAAAATAAATGGCTTTCCGAGCTGATAGTGATGGGAAAAAGTAGAGCGAGTTCGGCAAAAGGCGGATTCAAACTGATGCTCGATTTGCTTCAAAACTCTCCGACACGAGCTTTACCGCAACACTACCGCTGTCAAAATCATCTTTCTGTCTTCCAGTTTTGACTGTCCCAACCAGACGCCAGTGTGTGTGAAGAAGGGCTATTCGCACTTGGCGTAAAGACACTCCGTTATTCCCCCCTGAAATTACAATACCACAACAATAAGAAATATAATACTAAAAAACCGATTGCCGTTTAAATATGCGCAGCCGTCATGTTGTAGCTCGAGCGGGGAAAATAACGCAATGCGTTGTTTAATAGTAGCCTAGTATAATAGTATTGTATATCTCACACACGTGTCCCGCATAGTGCCGCAAAATCACTTCTACTGTCCTGCAAGAGCAATAAGCAGGAGCTCACCCTGAGATAGACTGTTGATTTAATCTGCGGATACTCGGATACTCGTAGGCTATAACCAAAAGAAACGGTACTGTCAGATTATTCCTCATTATTCTAATACAGTGGTTCTGATTTGCAGCTCTGGTTGTTGCTGGGTCGAAGTTCGAGGCGATCGATGGACAGAATGTTACAATATCCTTCGACATCGATGAAGTGGAGAAAGCAGATGAAGTAAAGATTATTTTTAAAGAAGACAAGAAGGAATATGCTGTAGTTATTGCGCAGAAGCCTTGGGTCTATGATGATCCTCCAGAACCTGGAGTTTCACTGATAGTTGGAAAAGGACGTTTATCTGTAATCATTCAGAATGTGGACATCTCCAGATCAGGACTATATAGAGCAGAAGCCTACACTGGAAAGAAAGTGTGTGAGGGGAATGCCACGCTTGTTGTCAACAGTGAGTATATTACTATAATATCTGTATGTCTGTAATGTACAGAATCAGGATTATGTGATGGTCAGGATAAGAGTCATTTCATTTGCAGTTTTTAATCCTCTAATTGTTTCTTATTCTTGTTGTATTTTACAGACGCAGTTTCCTCCAGCCCAAAACCTTTCAGCTCCTCTGACCTCCAGTGGCTTTATGCTTTAATTCCTCTAGTTGTTGTGGTCTTAGGGGGCGTTTGCTTCTGAAAACTCAGGAGGGCAAGTAGCCTATACATCATATACATAATCCACCCGCAATATAACTTCATTATGTACCGGACCTCTGGGACCTTAATAACCCTGTGTGTGTGAAGGCATACTCAGAGGTTTCAGAGAGCATAGGCCTTTCCGGACGATATAAACACCTCGATGCGCACTTTAGCTGAGTCTCCGGTCTGCACTAATGCGATCTCTTCTTCATGACATTCAAAGCAGCGTTTTCCTCAGAGGAAGACCTCAAGTGCTTAAAGTGCTACTGATTTAGTCAGCTCTGAGTGAAGAGTTTAAGGATGAGGCAGAATGATTGTCTATCTATTAACAGGTTAAAAGATTGTGATTCATCTGAACGTTAATTCATTAATTTGCTTGTTTTTGAATGTTTAAAATAATGTCAAAGAATGTAGTTGAAATGCAATATTCCCTCTAATGTTTTTTTCTCACCAGAGTAAAAAACAAACCAGACCTGTACAGTATGTGGTTACAACATGCAGTCATGTAACGTAACTTTAATGTCCTATTTCTATTTGATTGGACCGATGTAACTGATGTACATTTTTGAAGACAAGCAGTTTATTCAGAAGTCACTCTTCTGTGCCCATCATTTCCACCACTATTTAAAGCATGATGACATTTTATTTCATTTAATTTCTTGTTGTATTGAGCTTTTTGGCTCCAGTGTTGCCAACTATTTTAAATGGAAATATAGCTAAAGCTGAAAAACACTTGACAACACTGTTTGGCTCACAATCACATCATGCTCTTTCTGTGAAACCTGTAAACCACATTCACTGGTTCTGAATCACTCACTAACTCTATAGCCACACTAACTCTGTAGCGACACTAACTCTATAGCCACACTAACTCTATAGCGACACCAAATCTATAGCCACACTAACTCTAGCGACACCAACTCTATAGTGACACTAACTATATAGCCACACTAACTCTATAGCTACACTAACTCTATAGCGACACCAACTCTATAGCCACACTAACTCTATAGCTACACTAACTCTATAGCCACACTAACTCTATAGCCACACTAACTCTATAGCGACTCCAACTCTATAGTGACACTAACTCTATAGCTACACTAACTCTATAGCGACTCCAACTCTATAGTGACACTAACTCTATAGCTACACTAACTCTATAGCCACACTAACTCTATAGCGACTCCAACTCTATAGTGACACTAACTCTATAGCGACACTAACTCTATAAAGACACTAACCCTATAGTAGCGACACTAACTGTATAGAGACACTAACTCTATAGCCACACTAACTCTATAGCTACACTAACTCTATAGCGACACCAACTCTATAGCCACACTAACTCTATAGCTACACTAACTCTATAGCCACACTAACTCTATAGCCACACTAACTCTATAGCGACTCCAACTCTATAGTGACACTAACTCTATAGCTACACTAACTCTATAGCGACACCAACTCTATAGCCACACTAACTCTATAGTTACACTAACTCTATAGCCACACTAACTCTATAGCGACTCCAACTCTATAGTGACACTAACTCTATAGCGACACTAACTCTATAAAGACACTAACCCTATAGTAGCGACACTAACTGTATAGAGACACTAACTCTATAGCCACACTAACTCTATAGTGGTTGACCAGAGCGCTTCAATTATTTCTCATTTACTAGATTACAATCGATTGGCTTCTCCACACATTTTGCGCCCGTGTTGCGCAGCCGAGACATGAGAAGTATCGCTTATCTTAGACGGAGTATTGCTGAAATGTATAAATTAAGCTTTGACCTTTTTATTTGGTTTGGTTTACATGATGTCTTGTAATTGTGTTTTTCACTAAGCTCAGTTTTCTGTTGTTTTTTTTACAGATCCTGCATGTTTTTTTAAAAATGGGAACCAGTTGCAGTGATTGTGTGTCCGTCGCCTTGAAAGTTTGTGTAGAAAACTCTGAAGATCTTCTTACAGATACCAGAGTGTCTTAAACCACTATATCATTCCAATCACTTGTTCAAACTCTCAATCCAAATCAGATTTGTGTTCATATCCGATCATATTTAGTTCACATGAAATACGATTTACAAATCTGTTTCAAGCTACATTCAAATGTGGTTTGAAATCCTATTGCAGTCTCATCTCTGGAAATTGTTTGTCTGACCGCTCTGATTGTATTTTATGAAGCTTGTCACTTTCTCATGCCACGTGAAACTTAAACATAAGCCCCCGGTTTCACAGACAAGAAAACCCCTCGATGGTGCTGGTGTTATTTTTTGGCCATATACACATATATATGCAGTTATTCCAGAAAATGAAAGACAATCACTTATATCAGATTCCAATCAGAAATAATCTGATTTGGATTGAGTGTGAATAGCCTTTGAAGCCAATAAACCTGCCAAACTGTCAGATGCATTTTTTTTCACACATAAATTGTATGATTGTTGATCAAATGACTCTTGTTGCATTAAAGTCGGGCAGGCTGCTTTGACTGTTTTCTCATCTGACTGGTTAAATCACTTCACTTCACTCCACATTAGAGAAATTAATATCTGTCTTTTCACTGTTAACTTGAAGCCGTAGCTTTTCAATAATCAGTTATGTGAGTGTTAGAGTGTTAGAACATGATTTTATCAGTTATCTTTATTCTTTTGTATCATTGTTTTGCATTTTAAGTGTTACTTTTGTTTTCTTTTGAGTCTAGTTTACTTTTTAAGAACTGGAAGGGACAGATAAAAATTAGCCTTTTTTGTATCTATTTATTGTATAATTTTCTTGTGTAATGAACACAGCGTTGTCAAATAAAAAGAAAAGAATAAAAATCAAACTTGGATTTTCATGAAAATGTAGATTTACACCTTCACAACACAAATTATATAGTTTAAATTTACTTATGCATGCTGCTATTTATGCAACGGATATTTTTAATGGCTTTTTAAGAAGTAGGCTACAATTACACATTAATTGGTTGAGATTGCAGGTTTGATGTATCAGAGATGAACAAAAGCTTCTATATGGATCTTCAATCAGATCCACACATTATGATGCACCTCAGGATATGCATTTACTTGCAGTCTTAATGAAAGAAGGGAAAATAATTGACCTGAATTTAGTTATTTGGCCAAAACAGCCCTACATAGCTGATAAATCAAGTGATCACACATGTAAAGCACACTCCTCTTCATTTAAAGGAATAGTTCAACCATATGAAAGTCAATGGGGTTCATCAACTGTTTGATTACCAACATTCTTCAAAATATCTTTCATACAACATGAGATGAGAGTGAGTAAATGATGAAGCATTGTTATTGTTGGGTGAACAATCCCTTTAAGCATCATGTAAAAAGCACATTTCCTCACTCTTTTCCCACATAAAAGAGCTGCCATCAGCACTTATTTTGTGAGTAAGGGTTGACTCGAACTGATTGATATGCAGAATAGAAGCTGCAGTTTGTATCTCCGCCCATAATGTCTCATTTCAGCAATTCTTGAAGCTTGATCACTGATCGATTTATATCAGATCGAGCAATGCAGAACTCCAATACAGTGAGTTATTCAGATATTTCATCCCGGTTTAATACCAATCTATTCAAACTTTACTCAAAAATATTAATTAAAATAAATGCTATAACTAATGATATTATGCAGATTGATATTAACAGATTTTCTGTTTGAACTCTGAACGTTACAAGAAAACATAAAACCCTGACTTTATAAGTAAACAGCCGATATGCATGTTAAGCGACTAGTTAATAGTGCGAATTAGACCCTAAACTAAAGGTACCTTTTTTTAAATCATACACTCATTGGAGGCTGAGCCCCCCTAAAATTAAAATCCTAGAATCGCCCCTGATAATAATTAATAATTTCTGAACATTGACTCTCAGTCTTTATTCACCCTTTTCTCAGTAGAATTCATAAAAAAGAACAGTATATAGAATATCATCTAATAAGGGCTCATTGTAACGCAGTGTGACAACATGCCCCGCCTGCGCAACTGGGATTTAAACCCGGCTAGTGTCTTCTGCTGGTTAGATCAGCATTAAACAACCATCTTTCAAACTTTCAAATAACAGATTTAAACCCTCTGAGGGTATGATTATTCTTTATTAATCATTTTTTAACACACTCGCGGTCAAAACATGAGTTTAGTGTCATTTGTTTCTGAATGAAGATCTGCACTGAAATAATAGTGTGTTTAAGTTGATGTTCATCTTTTGTAGAAATGGATCATGTTCCTCTCTCTGTAGAGGAGACCCGAGCAGAACCGGCCCAGAGTTCAGTGCGGCCATGTTCATTCACACACGAGGAAGAGTGTGTGTGAGCGATGATGAGGATGATGATGACGACGATGATGAAGAGTAGCAGGACAATCTAATACAAATTCACATTTGTATTGATTTCCTATTAAATAGTTTGTGATTCAAAATAAAGCACTTACTAAAAAAACTGAAATATTGTATTTGTTTACATGCATGTGACCAATAACCGACAGCAGATAATGTATCTGCAAAGGTTTTGTTAGATTATTGAAATATGAACTTCAAAGTAAATATTTTAGCTCAAAGTGGTTTGACTGACAAAAAAAGTTTGGGAATCCCTGATTCAGAGGATATAATAGTTTCACTGCAGGCCGATATGAAACACCTGATGCCTTATCAAATGTTCCTATTTTTAATAAGAATTTAATGTGTGCAGATCAATCCATCTTTTATTAAAACAATCAACAAACACTCATATTCAGATGTATTTGTTAAATCGCCCGAGTTGAAGATTGCAGTGTTGGCTCTGCACATTTTGTTTGTCTTTAAAATGTATTTGATAGCGTTCAAAAACTCTAGTTACATTTTGGTAACTAAATAGAATTTTATGAAGTTTAGTGACAACATGTTACAATGTTTACATTGTACAATGACTGGTAGGATACAGTTTTTATTATTGCTTGACAAAAATTTCAAGATTTCAATTCCATTCTTGTGATTTGATTCCGATTTTGATTCAATATTGACTAATTTGGATATTGTTTATTTTAAATTTTATTTAAAAAAATAATCTCACCTAATGCTGTAAACATAGAGGGCCCAATATGCTGGTATTAAAGGTTAAAAATAACAAATTATAAATATAATGCCGTTTTTATAATAACAATTATTTAATGACATAAGTAAAAATATAATAAATATGTAATATAGTACTCAGCAAAATCTCCTCTCTAGCTATTTTTTCTATTCAATTAACATGCTATGGTCATTAAATGGCTTTCCTGAGGTAGGCTAAATGTAACGTTATGTGACATAATTGTTCTCCTGCTGTTATATTGACCTCTTTCCGTGGTTGAAAAACACTAATTGGTCGAAATTATGTATACTTTCAGTAAGTTGTACTGCATCTTTAAATAAAAAAGTAACAGATGATCGGTTCACGTGCACTTGAACTGAGGCGCTCAGCGATCTGTCACGTCACATTTACAAGCGTCAAACGTACACTCACCTAAAGGATTATTAGGAACACCATACTAATACTGTGTTTGACCCCCTTTCACTTTCAGAACTGCCTTAATTCTACGTAGCATTGATTCAACAAGGTGCTGAAAGCATTCTTTAGAAATGTTGGCCCATATTGATAGGATAGCATCTTGCAGTTGATGGAGATTTGTGGGATGCACATCCAGGGCACGAAGCTCCCGTTCCACCACATCCCAAAGATGCTCTATTGGGTTGAGATCTGGTGACTGTGGGGGCCATTTTAGTACAGTGAACTCATTGTCATGTTCAAGAAACCAATTTGAAATGATTCGAGCTTTGTGACATGGTGCATTATCCTGCTGGAAGTAGCCATCAGAGGATGGGTACATGGTGGTCATAAAGGGATGGACATGGTCAGAAACAATGCTCAGGTAGGCCGTGGCATTTAAACGATGCCCAATTGGCACTAAGGGGCCTAAAGTGTGCCAAGAAAACATCCCCCACACCATTACACCACCACCACCAGCCTGCACAGTGGTAACAAGGCATGATGGATCCATGTTCTCATTCTGTTTACGCCAAATTCTGACTCTACCATCTGAATGTCTCAACAGAAATCGGGACTCATCAGACCAGGCAACATTTTTCCAGTCTTCAACTGTCCAATTTTGGTGAGCTCATGCAAATTGTAGCCTCTTTTTCCTATTTTTAGTGGAGATGAGTGGTACCCGGTGGGGTCTTCTGCTGTTGTAGCCCATCCGCCTCAAGGTTGTGCGTGTTGTGGCTTCACAAATGCTTTGCTGCATACCTCGGTTGTAACGAGTGGTTATTTCAGTCAAAGTTGCTCTTCTATCAGCTTGAATCAGTCGGCCCATTCTCCTCTGACCTCTAGCATCAACAAGGCATTTTCGCCCACAGGACTGCCGCATACTGGATGTTTTTCCCTTTTCACACCATTCTTTGTAAACCCTAGAAATGGTTGTGCGTGAAAATCCCAGTAACTGAGCAGGCGGCCCGTCTGGCACCAACAACCATGCCACGCTCAAAATTGCTTAAATCACCTTTCTTTCCCATTCTGACATTCAGTTTGGAGTTCAGGAGATTGTCTTGACCAGGACCACACCCCTAAATGCATTGAAGCAACTGCCATGTGATTGGTTGGTTAGATAATTCCATTAATGAGAAATTGAACAGGTGTTCCTAATAATCCTTTAGGTGAGTGTATTTTTGTCTGAATTTCGTAATAAAATTGACGGAATCTAAGAGAGAATTAGTTTAATATTAAAAGTACATCTTTGCGCCGCAATTTTTCTGTGCGTGAGAAAATGGATGTGTGGGGTGAGAGCGTGTGAAAAGTGTCAATTGCGTGAGAGTTGGCAGCCCTGCCAGCTCCAGCACACTCCTCCTCCTCTGACCTCCAGTGGCTTTATGCTTTAATTCCTCTATTGTTGTCATCTCGGGGGGCGCTTCTGAAAACTCAGGAAGGCAAGTATATACATAGCCTATATCCACCTGCTGTATAACTTCACTATATGCACCGGGCCTCTCTAGGACCTTAATGGACCTTAATGGTGGGTACGGCCCTGAGTGTATAGGCCTGCAGGTTTCAGGTTTCACTTTTGCTGAGTCTGCACGCACTAATGCGATATCCAAAGCGGCGTTTTCCTCAGAGGAAGATCGCGAGTGCTTTTCTCATCTGACTGGTTAAATAATTTAACTTCACTTCACTCTGCCACATTATAGAAATGAATCTGCCTTGTTAACTTGAAGCCGTAGCTTTTCAATAATCAGTTATGTGAGCATTAGAACATATGATTTGTCAGTTAGGCATATCTTTATCCTTTTTTATCATTGTTTTGCATTCTAAGTGTTACTTTTGCGATCTTTTTTCTTTTAAGTCTTTATGTTGCTTTTTAAGAACTGTCTGGGACAGATGAAAATTAGCCTTTATACTGTAAATTAATAAAAATCGGACTTGAATTTATTTCATGCGATGTTGATTTATAACACAAACATTTTGATTTTGTGGCTCTCTGTGATGGTACCACGAGCCGTCGCTCATTGACCGATCGTAGGCTTCTGGTAGAGAACATAGGTAGAGAATCATTTAAACTGTATTTGCAAGTAGCCTAATATTTTATTTTAAAATGAGCAATATGTCGAAAACGTCTCCACTATAGTGGACCTAATGCATAATTTCAGCAACAATTCATACTATTACAGTAACTGTTGTTTTTGAAAATACTTAATCTGCAGTAATGTTTTTTACCGTAAATAATTATTTGTGTAATTAGAATGTGTGTTGGAGCCAGTGTTATATGTATTTTGGGGCAGTATGTGCACTGAGGGTTTTTTAAACCGGTGTTTTACCCTTAGAGTTAGAAGGTTGGTGGGGGAACGCATACAGTTTTTACCACACAAAGCTTGATGTTCACCGTCTGAAGTATGTAACTGTTTGCATTTTGTTTAAAAAAGTAACCAAAGAGTTGAGATCGACTACAAGACTGTTGGTGTGCGTAAAGCGTGTTACATAACCAAGCTATTGGCAGCAAGCTGCTGTTACAACAGGAGATAACACAATATTTGCAAGTAAATATGGATTAAAGCTATAAACCGTTAATTCGCCAATTTTAAATAATTTTGGATTTTGGGAAAAAACTACTTTTTCGCACTAGTCCTAGGTTTTTGTAGAGTGGTAATACCGAACTCTGCTACTTCGCTTTGCTTCGTAAACAGAGTCTGGAATGGCATAATTGAAAAGCGTTTTCTTTCTCGCGGGGGGGTTTGGTTATGACATGGCTCAGCCGCATGATGCGAAAACAAAACCATCGAGCGAAATACCGGAGTGAACATGGCTGTGAAAGACTTTTGCAGATTATGTGAAGTAAATCTATGCATCCCCGGTACAATCAGCTTCTACGTCACGGCTCTCAGCCCGCCCTCTGTTCGTTGATTGGCCGGCTGTTTTCAGGCCGGAGCAAAACTGAGAGACAGGTCGCTGTCTCAGACTGAGTACAGAAGCGAAATGAAATTGAGCGGAAGTACGAAGTCTGACGTAGTCAGGCTAAGGTTTTTGGCCCAATCGGAGCCACTCCAGTGCAGCAAGATTCTCTGGAGTCTGATTGTCAATAATTATCAAGAAAAGTCTAAATTTCGCTGCACGGTCGCTAGGGGGTGCCAAAATATTCTACATGTCAGCTGCCACTTTTACAAAAATGGCTATAACTCATGAACGGAACTAGATATTTTCGCCAAACTCTGGACACGTGTATGAGCTCAATCTGAGGTCATGACGACTGGCCACCAAAAAATATAAAAATGTCTATAACCACCACCCAACCATTAGCCCAAATGACTTGAAAATTGACACACACTGTCTTGTACGAGATCTAGTCTATGAGGACATTGACTTATCTCAAAAAACATGGCCGCCAATGAAATTTGAGTAGCTATCAGACAAGGTTACCGGAGGCTGATCATAACGAAACTTAGTGAGCATGTTGGACCCTAGTAGGCGCTAACTAGTTTTATGGCTCATAATTACGTGATGCATATCATTTGTTAGATCTCCTTATAATAAAAAACTTTGCCTCAAGAACCACTGCTGTCAATCAAATCGTTCATTACATTGTCTTGATTATGTTTAAAACCTACTTTTGCAAACTAGTCTTCGCCCGATCAGAACCAAACCAGTCCCTTACAATTATCTGGACTCTCTAGATCAATAATTATCAAAAAAAGTTGAACCTTTGGGTAGCTATAACAGGGTCATTTAGAAAATGAGCATGGCAAAATACACTCAAAAGACTATAAATCCTAAACGAAAACTTAAAACTTTACAAATCTTGGTGAGCATATGTGACATAACATCATAAACAAAAATGCAAAATTCTATGGAAATCGGACCATAGGTGGCGCTATAACTGTCAAAACGTTTTAAAAACCATATATTTCCTTAGTAAATTGCCTATATTGGCTGTAAATGGTATTTTCCCTCTGTGACTTAATTGGTTACATTCTTGCTAAATAAAACTTAATGTATTTTAATGCTTATCTGCTTAAAGGCCTTAAACGCTTGAACCCCGATAAATGCTGCTCACAGCTTTAATATTTTATTTTTTAAATGTGCAACCACCTTACCCAAAATATGTCACGGTGGCTTTTCCAAACTCACACTTGGCAAGGTTAATTGTTAAATTGGCTTTGGCCAGACGTACAAAAAGTTCTTTAATTTGGTCAAGATGTTCGGAACAAAACAAAACAACATCGTCTAAGTAAGCCTTGCATCCTGACAACCCAGACAGTACTCGATTTACCCACCACTGAATCTGAAGCATTTCTGACCCCAAAATGCATAACCGTGTACTGCAGGAAACTATCAGGTGTAACAAAAGCAGGCAATTCCTTAGCACAAGATGTCAAGGGAACTTGCCAATAGCCTTTCAAAAGGTCGAATTTGCTGACAAACTGTGCAGAGCCAACACGATCCACGCAATCATCACTTCTAGGTAAGGGGTAACAATCAGGTTTTGTCAGTGTATTAACCTTCCTGTAGTCAGTGCAAAAACGATAAGAATTATCGGGTTTACTTACAAGAATACAAGGAGAGCTCCAAGAGCTAAAACTGGGTTCTGCTAAATTATGAGAAAGTAAGTAATCCACCTCTTTCTGAAGCTACTCCCTTTTTACAGGGTTTACTCGATATGCATGTTGTTTTACAGGTTGAGCCATACCAACGTCAATGTCATGCTCAATGAGTTTGGGTAGGGATATCAGAAAAGAGAGAGGGGAATGAACTTACCAACTTAATTAGGCTATATCTGTCTCCTCTGATTCAGACAAATAAGAAGTCAAATTAGCAAGAACTTCAGAATTGTGGAGTCGCCCTTCCTCGAGAAGGACTGTTCATTTCATCCGTAGCTATTGGACCCGAATTGTCCCCCATCTTCTCAGATACTTCTGAAGTGCTCCGACCAACAGTTGTAGTAGTTGACACAATATCAACAGACAGAGAAGTCACAGGAGTCATAAGGTTTTAATAAATTAATATGACAAACCTGTAGTTTATTTTGGCAGTCAGGCATGTTTAATAGATAGTTGTTATTGGGAAGACATTTTGCAATCATATAAGGTCTAATAAACCTAGCCTGGAAAGGACTAGTCAAAACTGGTAACAATGCCAGCACTTGGTCACCTACTTGAAATTCTCTGAATTTAACCTTGCAGTCAAATAATCTTTGCATCTTCCCCTGAGACTTACCTAATTTTCATGGGCAATAGCTCTAGCTTCATAGAGTCGGTAACGAAAACTACTTGCATAATCTAAAAGATTTTCTGGCGGATCAGACGTCTTCCATTCATCTGCCAAGACAGCAATAGGGCCCCTGACAGTGTGTCCAAACACTATCTCATTAGGACTGAAAATAGACATACAACTTGTCAAAGCCTTTAAAATCGATTTAGCAGTAATGGATCTCAAGGGGTAGGCTGCAGGATAACGTGTGGACTGACACATTACAGTGAGTAAATAAGCTTGTCCAGCCTTAGATTGTGATAAAGGACCAACGCATTCAATAATCAAATACTCAAAAGGAGTTGTAACAGCAGCAATAGGCTGTAAAGGAGCCAACGGAATTTTCTGGTTTGGCTTCCCGGTCATTTGACATGTATGACAGGATCGTATAGTTAATCACATCACGTTTGACTCTAGGCCAATAGAATTTTCTCAAAATCTTGTCATAGGTCTTTCGTACACCCATGTGACCAGCGACGCCCTCATGAGACAGCTGCAGGATGGCTTGACGAAAAGTAACAGGAACCACAATTTGGATCCTAGGATCTAGTAAAATGTCAGAACGCATAGGTTGTTTCCTACAGAGAGCAATCCGTTTCTAAGAAAGTAGACAGGAAATGAGTTCTGGTCACCTCTTCCTTCATTCACCAAAGAAAACAGATCTTAGAGGGTGCACAGGGCCGGCCCGCGGCATAGGCAAATGCTAGGGGCGCCACTAATCCATAGGGGCGCCAAAATGAGTGAACGAGTGATTTTTTTTTTTTTTTATTATAAAAAACAATTTTTACTAAAACAATTTTAAAACCATTTATTCGAAATACTACAAAATAAAGCAAGCAAAACAAATAAAATAAATAAATTTAACTAAGTCCCCCGACTCCGGTCCGGCACATCAATCTTCCCCCGCCCAGCGAGTGCTTGAAGTGCGTGAGAAACAGAGCGCGCGCGATCAGTTGTTGGTAATTTGTTGTGTAGCGTCGCCTCTAGCCGCATCCAATGTAGACAGCATTGCTTTTGTTTGAGGGCGCTTAACACACTCAGGCTCCCCTGTAGAAACGGGCCTGGCAACTATGGGGTGAGATTTCGGTCACAATTCTGCGCGCGCAAGATCACATTTTGAGCGTGCAAAAGGGCATTTCGCACGCGCGTGAACTGAGTTTTGCGGATAAATTTTCGTCTCGCAGATAAGAAAATATTGCGAGCGAACGAAAATCAATTTTGCATTTAAAATAAGTATTTGGATGTGCGCGGACGTTCTCTTTCGCGTGTGCAAAGTTTCACTTTCTTGCTCCTTTCATACCAGCCGTGAGCGCTCTCTAAGCGCAGACGGCTCGCTTGCTCAACACAACCCAGCCAGAGCCATAGAGAGACAACTCTATGGCTCTCTCTATGGCTCTGAACCCAGCGTTACAATATGCCATAATTCCAGCCAATCAGAGATGAGACTGCTAAATTCTGATTGGCTGGCTTGAAAACCAATCACAAGACTCCCTGCATCACCGACTGCGGAAGAGAACTAGTGCAGTTGAGTAAAGTTGGCAGTAAATTCACAGATTCGAACTTCCTGGGTCAATAACTCGTGAGCTAAACGTTGTTACTGCACAAATAACACCTCTTTTTAATCGCAGTAATGTAGACAAGCAGCTACAACCTAATTTTCCCCCAAACGAGCTTTCCCTCGCAGTGGACAAAATACATTGATCTCTATGCACAGGCGGCAGCGAGACAGATCCGAAGGGACCGTCTGCAAAGTGAAAAACCCGAAAAGCGTTAGGCCTACAACGAAAACAGTCAATAACTTCACTGTCACACACTATAGTGTCATCAAATTCAGTTCACACATCACTGCTGTCCTCAAGGGCGTAGATTTGGTTTGAACATTGGGGGGGTTGAAGTTTGGGTATGCCTCCTGATGCCTCCTTTTCATGTGATCATGGTATACATATTGGGGGGGTTGTAATGCATTGATTTAAATATTAAATCATTTGATACATGATACAAATACATGATACGTGCCATAGTTTAGTGGAAGATTGCTACCATCAACTGGAAAACAAACACTTTTGCTTGTGCTTCATGAATAGTTTGTGCATGAATGACATTTGGACGATGACATCACTGTTTTATCCAGAGTGGCTATATATAAATGAACTAAATTAATAACTTATTTACAACAAAAATAAACCATCACTGAACTTACTTAAGCTGGACTGACACTATTTTCTTCTAGATCTGCTGTACAGCAGAAGCAAACTTTTTTTGTATTATTTTCCTGTTATCACTATAAAGCTGCCTTGAAATAATCTGCCTAAAAATAAAAAGCGCTATATAAATAAAGGTGACTTGACTTGAATGCTAGATGTAATGCTCTTGCTATTTGTGTTTAGGCTGTAATGTGTGTGTGTATATATATATATATATATATATAGGCTAAATAATCATGAACACAATGATGGGGTGAAATGGGCTGTGATGCATGGGGCACCAGGTAAAGTCTTGCCTAGGGCAGCAAATTGGGGTGCAATCTGACTGCTGTTCTTTATAGTTCATCTCGAGTTACACTATAAAGTGGAGATAAAGAACAAGCATTAACATGAACACAGTCAAAAGAACTTTCAGGGATGGAATCAGACTTTTCCACATTGTCAATGACAGACTGTAATTCAGACACAGGGATCTAATCTCCAGTACCAGTAAACACAATATTACTTTCTGGCTGAGAGGAATTCACAGAAAAAATAAAAGTATTACTAAGAATAGTTTCCCTTTCGTCTGATCTCATTTTCTTGGCCTTGGCTCGAGTTATTGCACATGCAGGGAGACAGACAAGATGCAGTCAGGGGAGTCATACATTTTTCCTACAACAGGAACTACTAAAGGCGGAACCCAACCATCTGACTTTACCCACACATTTCCCCCTGCTAAATCATTTCCAAGTATGAAATTGACACCAGGGACAGGAAGCACTGAACGAACTCCCACAACAACATCACCTGACACAAGCTTTGTGTTAAGATGAATGCGGTGTAGAGGAACTTCCATAAACCCCATCTCAAACCCTCTAATACATGAGTTCCAGTAGCAGTACTATCAGACAAAGGCAGAAGTCCTTCCAAAAAAAGGACTGTGAGGCTCCCGTATCTCGATGCATACAAACAGGAACAGTCTTCTCAGAGCCAGGCAAAGACACGGTCCCTTCTGTAAGAAATGGTGCATAATCATTATGACTCTTATCCACCTCAGAGATATCCTTCTGCGTTTTCACAAATGGAACAGGACTATGGTTCTCACGTGATGTCGAAATGAAGCCGACAGTTTAAGCAGATCTCTCTTTTTTCTTAAGAATCACACAATCAGAAATTTGATGTCCTGCCTTTTTACAATAAAAGCAAACAATCTCTCCTTTAACATGTGTAGCAACAGCATGATCAGGGTAAAAATTAGAAGCAACATTTTGACTCTTACCCAAAACGCTCATCTTAGGCCAATGCAGATCATTTAAATGGCTAATCGAACCTCGGTGAGTAAGAACAAATTCATCGGCTATGAGAGCAGCATCTGACTATTTACTCCCCTTATTATCATTTAAATACATAGCGACAGCATTCGGTACACAATGTTTAAACTCCTCCAAAAGTAACTCATAAGCTGTTCCTTAGTGCTTACTTTCATTGAGATACACCAACGATCAAACGGTTTCTTTTTCTCTGGCAAATTCAAGATTAGTGCACTTCTCAGATTTAAGAAAAAACTTCTAAATCTCTGACGATATGCCTCAGGTGCTATTTCATATGCTTGTAGTAGTGCAGATTTAACAGTTTCATAATCACGGCTTTGCTCAACAATTAGCGCAGAGTAAACGTCCTGTTCTCTCCCTGTTAAAACACATTGCACCAATAACGTCCAAAATTCTCTGGGCCATTTTAGTGACTCTGCGACACGTTCAAAATGAGAAAAATATTTCTCTACCTCTCTCTCAGAAAATGGCGGTACCATCCTAATGTTTTTAAAGACATCAAAAACAGGTGCAGCAGAGACTGATTCATTAGAGGACACAGAAGGTGGAGTTTCAACTGTTTTTGCATTCAGCTCTAACTCAAGTTTCCTCAACTGAAAATGTCTTTCATCCTTTTCTGTTTCAAACTGCAACTCCATTTTTCACATCTCAAACTGCTGTTGTAATTTCTTTACCTCAACATCTCTCTCTAGCTCTTTCTCTTTCAAAACACAAGCATCACGCTCGGCACAAAGCTTTTCCGCATCAACACATGACTGCTTTTCTTGGAGAGACATCTCACTAAACTTTACATTTCTGTCAGTCTCATAAAAAGGAGACGTTAAAGATTCATCAGGGTGAGGTAAGGAGAACACTCAGGGTCGTTATAAAGTTGATCTTCATCTTTTATAGAAATGTATCATCAGGATGTTCGAGGAGACCCGAGCAACAGGAATATGAACTAGATATTCACATGTTTCTTTTTGTATTAAATAGTTTCAGTGATCACTTATTAAAAGAATGATTACATAAAGCATGTTTTCATTCCTTTTCATTCAATTTCATAGCTTATTATTCCATAGCTCCATAGTTTTTTTTCCCACACAATGGAAGTCAATGGTGCCCTACAACTGTCTGGTTACCAACATTTTTTCAAAATATCCGCTTTTGTGTTCAGCAGAACAAAGACATTTATACAGGTTTGGAACAATTTGAGGGGGAGTAGAATTTTCCTTTAGATGAACTGTCTCTTTAAAAGGATTGGCATCTCTCGTATCTCCTGTAATGCTGCAGTGACTGAAAATAAGGCAATTGAGACGGACCGAAACACTGCTATTTTCTGCCTTCTGCAAAGAAAAACTTGATTTATTAAAATAGCGTGGGGAAACTGCTATCCTCAAGCAGATGAGACTTCTGAAATTGGGGGACAATTAAAAGAGATTGTTGCAGAATTTATAATGGATAAATTTGATTAGTTTTTCAACTGCTTACATTTTCAAAACTTTGCCTCTTTTTTTCTAAACTTTACACACAAATCCAAGAATTGCACACACAAAATGCAAAATGCCGCACATCTCTTTCAAAATGAAGCACTGCATACAAAATATGATCAAACATCTCAAAAGCAAACATTTGTCTTACGTTGCAAACACCTTTGCCATAATAATATATTTTTTGGATATATCATACACAGTTATTCAAAACCAAAAGCTCTTCTTTCATGAGCTCTATGTACATTTCTGTACAAGATTGAAAGTAATTGTCAGAGAGATGTTGAAAAATTCACGGTAAACAAGAAAGAAAGATTGAAAGCAAACTTTTTATTTATTTTTACTGTAAGCGTTTGTGGTTGTGAATACAGTATTACACAGTCCGAAAAACCTATAACTTGACCTTTGACCTATTCTAAAGCCATGATTGGTTAGTGTTCAGTAAAGCAATGAGTGTTTGCACATGTGAGGAGCAGAGCCGGACAGTAACGGAGTACATTTACTTGAGTACAGTACTTAAGTACAATTTTGAGGGATCTGTACTTTACTCGAGTATCATTTTTGGGGAGTACTCATGACTTTACTCAAGTACATTTGAGAGGCAAATATTGTACTCTTTACTCCGCTACATTTCTATCCATAACCGTGAGTACCCGTTACTTCTTCTAAAAAAATAATAAATAAAAAAAAAGGAAAAAAGAAAAAGCGAGCGACAGTGCGCGAGAGAGACCGAGTGTGTCTGCGCGCGCGACCGGCTCTCTCTCTCTCTCTGCTCGTTCATTCAGTTAAACATGCGCCCTGTCACAAGCGGCAGTTCATCTACTTTACTCACCGATCAAATAAGACTTTGGCGGGACAAAAATTCACTTTGGCGAGCGCTAAAACAAGTTCAATGCAGGAAAATTCATGCGTGAATTTAACTGAGTAGTACATGACCATGCACTCGCACAAATTCGACCACATACAATTTGAACTCGCACATTCTCAATAAAATGGTCGCATATTTGGTCGCAGTCTGGAACCCTGTGATTTGATTGATGAAAAAAAGAGAAACTCACATGTACACACAATTGTTAGCTGAATTTTCTTTTCTGATATTACACATTAATGTAAGCTGAGCATTTGCGTTGATGTTCTTGAGTATGCGGTGTGTTTAACACAGTCGGGTTCAAATGTGGGTGCAAAAAATCCATTAAAACTCTAGCAGAGGTTTGTCAGAGCGTTGCCATTGTGCTATTGCCTTGTGGGCAAGTGAAAATGTTAAATAAAGCAGCATGGTAAAAAGATGAAAATGACTTGATTTTACTTTCAATTTCTTTACATTCTCCAAGGTATTAACTAGGGGTGGAACGGTACATGTATTCGTATTGAACCGAATCGGTACGGGCGTCACGGTTCGGTAGGCTACATGAATTTACACGGAGAATACGGTATAAAAATAAATAAAACTGGCGTGCAAATTAATTAATGTAATGCGGAACTACTGTTAGATACGCGGGTTCTTTAGGGACACCTAATCTGTAGCCCCGCCTTAAGCTAGGTTTGTTTATACCTTCTTATACTGTCTATGGTTTATACTTTCGCCTGCCTCCGCAGCGCGAGCCTCCGCTGACCGTGCGTGCGCCTCCCCAAATGGACGAGGCATTTATACTTAGCGCTCGCCGGTGTATATTCTTTGAAACGACAGGGTGCGACAGGGTGTAATTGTCCTCTAAACCATCAGGAATCAGTGGTTTGAAGTAAGGTAGGCTACACTCGTGAATGTTTATTTTAGTAAAACAACACTTTAGTACACCAAAACCACACAGCAAAATAATCGTGTAAAGTGTAACCACCCCAATAGAATAGAGTGAACTACAGGTTCTCTACTGGACCAATGATTTTCTGTGGCCCAACAACCAAGGAAAACACTCAAGTACACAATTTCTTAGATATAAATATAACAATTTTATTTCTGGACAAGCATAATAGTAAAACCCAGGGGGGGACAGCAGGTTGATGCAATGACAGGTACGATTATAATAATGTATTTGTAATTAATGATAACATTTAAGCAATAAGCTTAAAGAGAAATAAAGCATCAATCAAACAGGACAATATATTCAGCACGAGGTTACCAAGGTTGTTAAATACATGCATTAAATCAATTCATGTGATCACCCATAACACGCATAATTTCATTGCACTGCAAACCTCATATAAAGTCGTATAAATCACTTAAATACCACACCAATAAATACACACCAAATATCAGGACATACCATCAATACCACTCACGCTAAATACATAGACGTCGTCAATAGCTGTACAGTATAAGAGTCATATGGGAGGTAACCTGCTCTCCTACCCCCTTACGCACACGCACTCACTTTACACACAAATGGCGCTGGGGGACCGGTAATCACACACATAAATAAGGCCTCCCCAGCGAACATAGCACTACCAAGACACACATCAATAACCTTAAAAATGAGAGTGTACTGCTGGCTTCCTTACCCGCTACCGGACGTGGGTTCACGCATTCAAGGAAATCGATGGCGGCCGCCAAACTTTACGGGGAAAAGCCCCAACAAAATATCCCTCCCAGTCACACGCGTCTATCTCCAACCCACGTCCCGGCACGGCAGCCTCGGCAAAGAACTCAGCAGCACGCACAAAAACCCTCCCAAACAACAAATTCATCATACCTTTATGGCTTTGATCCCTGATTGATAATGAAACACAGGTGTTTCTCTTCCCCGACACATCATGAGGAAAACACTGTGGACGCTACTAGCGTTGCCACTCCCCTTATTTGGGGACGAGCAGCTTACAAAAGCAGTAAACCAGATTATTCCTTGTGACATTAGAAAAAAAAAAATGGATATGAGAACGTAACCTACAACTAAATTAACGTTATCTTACATAATTTCTAAACATTTTTATTTAGTTTTGTGAACCTTTTTATAAAACATGGCCATTTATTTTTATTTAAAGGGCTGATGTCTGCTATTGTAGGCTCATTTTGTTAATGTAAGCAACTAATTTAGACGCAAGAACTGGGTGCCGGTGCTGTGAGATGTACATGCTCGGCCAGATTCGGCTCGAAGTCGTGCGTCTTCGGATCATATGCGGAGCCGTGCGCTAAAAGCCGTGCACTGCACACCGCCAAGCAAAATGTGGCTTTGCACACCCAACGCGCATGACCGCCCACACCACAATGACGACATTTTTGCTGCGCGCACCCTCGCGCTCGTGCGTCCACACATAAATAAGAGATGCTTTATTTTTAGTTTTATAGCTGATTGTCTTATTTTGTTTACATCTTACTTTACACACTTCAGGGCAGGCGGTTCCATTGTACCGAACTCGTACCGAACCGTGATGTCTGAACCGAGGTATGAACCGAACCGTGACTTCTACCGTTCCACCCCTAGTATTAACATTAACATTTTTCATAACTCCATGTAGGACGTTTCTGTACATAAATGTAAGCACTATGGCAGTAGTAATGCAATATTTAGAAAATGTACTCTTGTACTCTTGGTACTCAAGTACTTTTAAAAACAAGTACTTTAGTACTTTTACTTGAGTAGACATCTGACTGTAGTACTTGAGTAAAATTTAGCAAGGGGTATCTGTACTTTTACTCAAGTAATAAAGCTGTGTACTCTGTCCGCCTCTGGTGAGGAGTGTGTGTGAGTCTCTGATGAATAATGTGGTATTTTGATAGGTTGTGTTTAAAAAAAAGGAAATCAAGTTCCTGTTAGATTTTTGTGTGTTACATAGAGAATTGATGTGGTTTGCAAAAAGTTTTTTTAGGGAATTGAAAACTGTGTCAAATGCTGAGACTTAGTGTATGGTTTTGCAGATCTGATGTGTGGTTATGGTGTCAGGTTTCAGAATTCAAATTATGATTCAGAGTCCTGGATCATCCTGCAAAGAAAAGAGACTCCTGATAAACTGCTGCTTTATTAAACACGCTCTGAACAGAAAAACCTGCTATTTCGCATCAGCTGCGGATGGTTTGGACGTTTGTCATCTTTTTAATCATGCTCCACATTTCCTTAACTGAAGTACCAATTTCTTCACAAAATGATCTCCAATACTCTCTCTTTACTTCCCTTATAACTTTCCTCATTTCTGCTTGAGTTTTCTTATATATTGCCATATGTTCCCAATTATGTGTTTTCTTCAGTGTTTTAAATGTTTTCCTTTTTGTTTCTGACTGCTATTGAACGCTTCTCATTCCAGCATGGAACAATTTGCTCCTCCTTTTTTCCTTTACTTTTTTGGACTAATTCTTTTGCATGATTCTCACTGAAACTAATACCATATTTTTTCCTTTCAATTTATTTGTATTCCTTCCTCACTCATCATTACTTTGTATTTTTCCCAGTTAGCTTTTTCAAACTTCCACTTTCCTGTATTTCCTTGTTTTCCCCTCCTTATCTCATTATTTAGCCTACAATTGTAGCCTACATATTATAGAAAAATGATCACAACTGTATTTATTTAATACTTCACAATTTATTATTCCTCCTAATTTATCTGAAACAATTGTTAGATCTATTGCTGATTCCCTTCCTGAATTCACATCCATAGTTTTTTTATAGTTTCCGTCATTTAAGCAAACAGTTTTCCTTTCCATCATTCTACAAAAACCTGAATATTGTGTCTGTCATATTCTCCCCCCCATAAATAGTTTCCCTTGTTGCTGGAAAAACGTATTCCTTTGTTCATTTTCCTCCCTGAACGATCATGTGACCTGCTATGGCACTTCTTGGTGGAGCAACACTGACCAACAATAACGCTGTTATTAAAAACTCGACAGAAAATCCAAAAACAGCCTCCTACACACGAATTCAAATACAGCGGATAGAGCGGGATAGGGCGCGATCGTCTAAAATGATGCAACACGGCGTGACGTCACCTTCACATTCCCTATAGTATTTTGGGACAACATAGAAGTACTAGACTACTATAGAAATACTATAGCGGCTCTAGGATATTATAGAGGTATTACAGAACATAACATACTTCTGTGATGTTCTGTAATACCTCTATAATATTTTAAAGCTGCTATAGTATTTCTATAGTAGTCTTATCGTACTTCTAGTATGTCCCAAATTACTATAGTATTCCTATAAGATTCCTATAGTACTTTTTCGTAAGGGTATGTCCCCCACCGAATCGGCTTCATTAGCCTACCACTTACGGTTTGTAAAGATACAATTATAAAATTACTGCAAATTTTTAATCTATCAATATTTTTGTTCTATTATGCATTTTCCTTGTTATATGAATAACAGAAATTCATAAAATAATATATAGGCAGACACACAGTAATAAGATATTTATTCAAATGTTGATTTTGAAATTAGTGAACATCACCATATAGGGGAGAACGGGGTAATGTGAGACATCGGGTAATGTGAGACACCCCCTATATCTAGGCTATGGAACACAATTTTGGTCATTTGACCATTATGTTTTCAAGCCCCTTTCATTTCACCTTGGCCATGAAGAAGAGGACCTCATGGTGCTGTAGTAAGCATATTTTTTTCACAAAAATATTTTTTTTGCATGTAAAAGTAAAATTTCTTGCTGTCAACTTAATCAACTGTTGTGCCAAAGCAAATTGATTCAGGTAGAAAAACTTATATCATACATGTTGATGAACTACCCACATATAAAACCATGTGATGATGCTAGCTGAAGATACGCCCGAATTGCTAAGAGAGATCGTTTTTGTCTAAAATGTGGCGGTGGGGTAAAGTGAGACAAATGCTGTGGGGTAAAGTGAGACATGAGGCACAAGTTAAGTTTAGTCTTAAACATATTTTAATGTAATATTACATGACATATGTTTTATTTTTAATGTCATAAACATAGTAGAAAAGCCATCATGCCAAGGCAATACAGCAGGAAGAAAACCTGACGGCCCGAAGGAGAGGGTGTGCTCCTCTGGGCCCCAGGCAACCCAGAGGCGCCTGTTTTCCATTACCTAGTCCGATAAGAGTGTCGTCTCCCTCCACTACAACACCCCGAGCACCCGTGTTTGGACCGTCATTGCTCCAGCAGGAGCTCCAGCAGGTATACGGATCTGACTTTGACCGGAGATGACCCACCCTCCCTGGGGCCGGCCCGGGAGGTCTGCGAGCATGGAGCTCTTCTTCAAATACAAGATATTTTTGGACATTTTTACAAGGAGGAATATCCTCCAGTGTGTCTTTCACCCCTAGCTCACCCAGGATGGTGCACATTCACCGGTGTGCACGCCCTGGCACCGAGGGACTGGGTGACCAAACCAGACCCTATTTACTGGACGTCTCGCCCGCACAAAGTGAACTTTCTCTGGGTCAGGCTGTTTCCCCACCCGGTCTGACCACCACGGTTCTCTGGTCCGTGTTACTTGTCTGAGCGGAGCATTGTCCCTCCTCCACAAAGACCCAAAGGTCCGTTTTAGGACTGACTTTGCTCCAGACGGAGCTCCAGCGGTGGCGGATAAATCCGAATCTGGCTCAGGACGGGCCACTCTCCCTGGGCTGGCCAGGGGAGGTCTGACAGCATTGAGTTTTCCAAATGTATCACAATAATTTGGACATAGTTCTTTTTTTTTAGGAGGAATTTCCTCCAGTGTGCCATTCACCCTTAGCACACCAAGGGCATTGCACCTTCACTTGGATGCGCACCGGTGGGTCATCAAAAAATGTGCTTAATTGACCAATCTCTATGATTCTGTTACTAGTCCGACATTAGTTCTGGAATGTGTGGTTGTCAAGCTAGCTGTCAAGATTCTTACTGTTACAACATGTGTTGTTATGGAAGTTTCAGAGTGGAAAAAGTAAGTGGATCAGTTTACCCCCAGCTGGTTCACTTTACCCCCTTGATTTCTCTGGTCTGTCTCAGTTTACCCCTAAGCTGGGGTAAAGTGAGACACAAGACCACTTTTTTTAAAACAATCATATTTTCACTGCCCTTCGTCCTGAATACATTCTAATAATTTCCATTGCTAGGAAACATCCTGAATTAATGGGAAATGTGTAAATTTGACTGATATATCATTTTAGCTTGCTTAGAGGGGAACGAATGTAAAAAATGTCTCACTTTACCCCACTCTCCCCTATATGATTTGGAAAAATAAATAAATAAATAAAATTATAAATGAACATTTCTAAAGACAGTTAATCTTTTACATAGAATATCACAAAAATATTAACAATTAGTTTTTTCAACATCTTCAGTGAAAGTGCACACAGTGAACGTTTCAATGGCAAGAACAAAAACAATCTGTGAATGTCCTATTACAGGCGGAATTTATTGCAATTTATTGCAGAACACTGCTTGCGTTTTGACCACTTGCTCATCTTCACAGTTTTGTTGTGTGGCGTGCAAACTGGCGCTAACGATTTCAGCAGCTTTCAGTCCATAATGGCGGACGCGCCTCCGCAGCGCCATCTACAGACTGTTACCCATAACACAACAGAGTTTCGCCTCTTGGGCTTCTATACTCTTTGCTAGAGCCATAAAAAAAAAAAAGATATACATCTATGGCTGTCTCAAACAAGCCTTGTATACCTATGAAAGACGACCGAGCCAATCAGAGTAAATAGACAAGTGCAGCCCCGCCCCATTTTGCACACTGCAGATCCTCCTACGCCATTTCGCAAAAACAGCCATGATGAACTGGTTTTCCCCAACCTTCATCACGGTCACAAGTAAAATATATTTACATCCGAGAGTATTAATCTGTTATTTAGATATAACCTAAATATGACAGTATATGGTAGACTAACATACTGCATATTTAACAAATAGTAAACACATTGCGTTTTATAATAAATAGTATATAAAATATGTTTAAAACACACACACACACACACACACACACACACACACACACACATATACATATTGCCCTCTTTAAAGCTGTTAAAATGAATGTACGTAGCGAACAATCTACAATTTACTACAACACTGGAATTTGAGTGTAATTGCGTGTGAATGTTCAGTTCAGTTGTTTCAGTTGGGTTCATTGCTACGTGTATAACCATAACACCAAAAAGTATATGAAGCCTTAGTGTCAAAAGAGAACTTCCTGCTGCCAAACCACAGTAAAAACCACTTCTGGGCGGATCATCCAAGCAGGCAGCCAATCAAATCGGCAGAATTGTAGGAGAGAGAGGGGCTCAACATTCTCTATTGGCTGTTATGTTGTAAAGAAGGAGGGTGTTTCGTTGTGTGGTTTTGCACTAGCAGATATAAAGCAGTCTGCTCACAAGTGCGCCATTTCGCAAGAACTGAAACGATGAACTGGTTTTTCCAGTCTTCCTCGCTGTTACAAGTAAGTAAAATATATTCACATCCGATTAGGATGTTCATTAGATATAACCTAAATATGACTGTATATGTTAGACTAACACACTGCATATTTAACAGTTAACACATTGCGTTGTTTAATAAATAGTAGACTATACAATATGCTATGACGTTTTAAAGTAATATAAAAGAGCATTTCTTTTATAACTCGGAATTTAGATAGTGGCGGGCAGATCGAGGCTTCGTGAAACTGAAACAGTTTAAGCAAATGTGCCGAGGCTTTGAGCTCCTGTGGTCAGAACAGTGTAACTGCAACAAAAATCCGGGCCAAACATGTATAAAAACACCTTTTACAAATCTATTGCAATTTTTCATATTGAAAGTAAAACCTTTCAAATGCAATTATCCTACCATCTAATAAGATTATCAAGTGCATGTTCTTTTATTAATTGTCAGGGTTTGTTTTGTTTGTTCTATGAATGGCTCAGCTAAACAATAAGAGAATATTAACTACCATTATTCATTTTAATTCTACTAATGTCTAATTAAAACGTCTACAAATGTATAAAACTGATCAGATATCAGGTAAAACCCACAGACACTTATTCATTTGTTCTCAGTGACTCATGAATCATGGGTTGACGGAGATCGCCCCCCAGCGGCGATCCATTAAAGTGTTTCAAAACAGTTTTGACGTAATGAAGCCTCGTCACGTGACTCTGGCAGTTTGATACACGCTCCGAACCACTGATTCGGAACAAAAGATTCGTAAAGGTTTCGAAGCTTCATGAAGCAGTGTTTTGAAATTGCCGTCACTAAATTTAGACTTTGAAATTAGTTTGTCAGGCAGAATTCTTAATGAATATTTGGTTGTTGTTTTTGTCAACAAAAAAGAAAAAAAGAAAAACTGAAATCTATTGTTGGCGTGGGTGCGGTTTTTTATCCCTTCTTTTTACGAGAAGTGCCAACCCCCTGCAGGCCTCGCTAACACCTCTTCCAACAGCAACCTGGTCTCACACCCAGGTATTGACCAGGCTCAGCCCTGCTTGCCTTCAGTGGAAACCAGACTTGGGCTACAGGGTGATATGGCTTTGAATTAAAGTTTGAACCGCTTTTAGATCAGGCATATTACTGGGGTCCTAAGCTTGGACTCATCACTTCACCACACCGGCAAAAGAGTCTTCATCTTATTGGCTGACGTCGTTGAACAAAACAAACCGTGATTGGTCATGTTGTTGTGTGAAGAGCAGAACCCTTAAATATGATTGGACCTTTTAGCTCCACCTGTTGTGGGGAGGTCTTTTTCTGTGGGTGCTCACTGAGACGCCATGTTGTTATTTTGAAGCGGTAGGACTGTACACAATTCGCATCGCTAGCGTTTGCTTCCACACTTGAAGTATTCCTTTGGGCCTTTGTTTTGAAGCTTTTCTTTTACAAGATGATCACTGTAGCCTGGCTCTTTGTCGCTACTACAGGTAGGTGGACACTTCTGTGTGGACTTAATAGGGAATGGATCCGAAACCCGGTATTAAACTGGGCCCATTTAATTGAATTTACATTAAGTAAGCTCGCGTGTGTAGTTTTTTTTTTCCTTTTCTTTTTTCTTAACCCCTTAACGCCTGAATTTATAAAGCTGTATATATAAAAAAAAATTCTGTGTGTTTTTGACTTTAAGTAGATGGTAAATAATGTTGAGATTATCAATTTCACTTTTGCACAACAAATAAATAGAAATTTTGGTATGTTGCAAATTTGCGACAACAGGCATTTAGGGTCATTTTGGTATGTTGCAAATTTATCTTTCCTTGTTTCTCCAGTGCATACATTATATATTCTTATAGTGTTATATCCTAACATGCTATTTTTTGTGGGGGAAAAAAAAATTTTTTTTTTGGGCTGAAACCATCTAAATACAGCATTATTATAATATGTAGCCATTAGCCCAATCCAGCCGTTATGGACCAATGTCGCAAATTTGCTACAAACAGAAATCTACAAAGTACGTAAAAAATATTCGTCACATGAAGTCTATATGAATAACATAGCTATAGAAGCAATCAATAAGCTGGTACATATTTTTATCTTAGCACAACTTAACTCATTTTGGGAAATTTCTCCACATTTGCGCACTTGATATGCGGATTTAGCAAAACAAAATATTAGCTTCGGTGAACCGGATGTAGTTCCCACTCCGACCGCTCCTACGATAAACCAGTGCGTGCAAAATGTTCCTAGGTATGTATCGAATGTGCACAAACAGGCATTGGGGGAAAACACACGCTATCTCGCCTGCAGTCTGAATGGAAGGGGTTTGTTGCAAATTCGCGACAGTGGGCGTTAATGCTCGTGCTCCTGTTCATTAACGTTAAAGCTTCGAAGTTCGAATGAACCCTTTCAATCCCAGCTTTTAAATTCCAATGCAGAATGTGCATGTCAGATGTATGTTCTCCAGACACGCCTTCTCCCTCCCGTTAATTTCTAAGTGATCCCATGTCACGTTAAACTGCTACTGGACAACTGGAGACGAACACTCGCATAAACATATTGGTGGTGCTGTGGTGAGCATTATGTGATTTTGTAAGGGGCATACTCTGTATTGCGGTTCTCTGCCTGCCATTTCCTGATTAGGGCTGACAGGCTGTGGGGAGGTTTGGGTGCCATTTTCTTTCAATATTGTTTTTCTTCTTCTTCTTTTTTTTTTTTTTAAGAGAGAGGGAGCTTGTAGCCCTGTGTCTTTTGTTTCATGTTCTTTGATTTGCTTTGTTTTGATTAACCACGTGACTTTTTGTTATTGTTGCTATATACAACAGAGAATCAATATATTAATCTATTTTACTTTTTATAAATAAGCCTTAGTAGTTGCTTTGTAAAAATGGTGGACTGAAGACGGAGCTCAAACAAACTAAATTATTTTAAGTTAAGTTACCTCTACCTGAGGCAGAAGGACTTAGCAGTGATCCTGATTTGCAATCATTTGATCGGCAAGAACAAAACGAGTTGCTTTTGTATCTAGGTTTTAACAAATGCTATTTTTGCATTGAGGAGGAATTTTGTGGTCTCAAACAGGCAGTATATTTCTATAGTAAACCAACTTTTATGTCAAAATATCACATGTGATTCTTGACCCCTTTAATACATTGTTCATCTGAAAAAAATGATACAAAATCAGTTTTGGAACCAATTATGGTACATCTGCCTTACTGACGGGGCTGTTTGAATGAACAAGACAAAAACTTGTTCTAAAGTAAATAATTTCCTTCTTTGTGTCTTTCTTTCTAAACAGTCGCTGTGCACGTTGCTGGGTCCAAGTTGGAGGCAACGGAGGGACACAATGTTTTCATGCACTTCGAGACTGGACTGGAGAGAATCGATGAAGTCAGAATCATTTTTGAAGGAGAGCGCAAGGGAAAACTTTTGCTTGCACATTACTGTTCCCCTGACGCTGTTCCCAAATGTGACCCCTTCGAAACACCTCAACATCTGCAAGTTGAGGGAGGAAATGTGTCCATGATTCTTCTGAAAGTGAACATCTCCAGTTCAGGCCTCTATACAGCACAAGTCATCACTGATAATCAGATGTCTGAGGTGACTTCTACGCTTGTTGTAAACCGTGAGTATATTACTATTATAAATCTGTTTGCATGTAATGTACCAGAATCAAGATTATGAGAGAAAAATTAATGGTCAAAACAGGCTGATTTTACCACTGGATTTCATAGCTTTGTAATATAAAAATCCTTCTTTGCTAGACCTGATAATTAATTTGGTATATAATCATATTAATATTAAAAAGTAGAATTCTTAAAGTAGCATTATAAAGTTTACTTGCAGTTAGCTATACAACAACAACTTGCTTTGTTCTGGTTTCACCTCACTCCAGTCTAAACTAAATGATTTTATGGGTAATTTGTCTACAGATTGTCATATAAATATCCTGCAAATACTGTAGATTATTAAGGCTAAATCTTACTAACCACTCTTTCTAAATGGTGTAAGCATTTCAGAGGTGTTCAAAATAAATTATTTGTTAGTAACGTTTTATAATAAGGTTTGATTTGTTAAAATGGGTTTATGTTTTTAAGTGTCAGAATATTAATTCAGATTAATTCTGAAAGTCATTAAGTTTCTTTAACTCGCTAAAATTCCTTTACTTGTGCTGGCATGACACAATGTAAAGCATTTTATCATATGTTTGTATCTTGATAAATGAAGTTTGCACATGATCTAAAACTGCAGAGACTGAGGCCATCCTTAAAAATATTACATAACCAGACTGACCCAGTCAATTTAGGACCGACCCAATTATTTTTTTTTTCTTTTAGTCTGACAACCTGCCTTAAAGGAGAACTCCGGTCAATTTTAACATTGAGCTCATTTTTTTGTACATTTGGAGTGCCGTCAGTACAGAGAACAACGACAAAAATCGGTGTTGCCTACAGCGCGTTATCCTCTTTTTAAAATTTGCACCCTGTTGACTTCAATGGGGCAAGTACTAAACCTGCTTTTAGCCTCTTAACATCCTTGATGTGTCATTACAAGTGCACAGGTCATGTGAGTGATTCCTTCAGAGTGAACACGGGTGAATCTGACTGCAGTAGATGTGAAAGATATGAATAAAAGTTATGTTAATTCAGCCAGCGCAAATACCTGTATTTACATCCTGTTTTCGGTCGAAGTCCACAGTAATCGATTGTCGAGTTCACGCGCATGGTCATAGGTACTAAACCAATGCGTGTGAACTGTTTAACGACTGGCTTAAGGCCAAAAATACGTCTGTGGACAAAGTAGAGGGAGACGGGGAAGACGCTTTAAAGCCCCAGCTGCAGGCTTTTGATGCCACTGTCCGAAATGCATCAGGCGCAGAGTATTCAGTAGAGGCAGTGTAGAGAAAAAAAAATCTCTGATAGCCGAGGCACTCCTTAATTAAAATGTCTTTATTGCAAAAATGACATGTCCTAACTGGACAACTTTAAAATGCCCACGCGTAGCGGCATGGGGCCTTCTTCAGGGCATAGTGAAGCAGATAAAAAAAAACTGATCTTATAATAATAAAGACACACAGGTAGAAGCAAACACACAGGTGCTGACAATCAGTATTGAAGGTCTGCAGGTAATTGCTAGGACACGCCTCTCACATGGTTCTCAACACTAAAGCTATTAGTCACAATAATAAACAGAAACACAGGCAACAGATAACATGCATATATTCATGGATACCTCTCACATGGTTCTCAACACTGAAACTGTTGGTCACAATAATAAACAAAGAAGCAACAGATAGCATGCATACACATTCATGCATATATTACTAGGGCACACCTCTCACATGATTCTCAGCACTAAAGCTGTTGGTCACAATGTAAGCAAAAACACAAGCAACAGGTAGCATGCATATATTCATGCATACACATTCATGCATACACATATACATATACAATACATATGACAAGTGAATAGTCACAGGAAAGAACAATATTCCAAAATCACAGAAAAGGTCTATAATCTATCTCCTCATTTAATCCTGGATAGTCCATTGCTTTGAAACTCCATATCCAAAAAGTTTCACGTTGCAACAACTGTTTTAAAATATCACCTCCACATATTGGTTTTTTTAATAATTTTTAATGCCCTGAATTCTCAAAGATGAAGGGTCACTATGGTGTATTTCTTTATAGTGTTTGGCCATAGGGTAATCTTCGTTGTTGACTCGAATTGCGTATTTGTGTTCATAAAACCGCTCTTTTAGTTTTCTTTTAGTTCTGCCCACATAGAAACACCCACATGGGCATTGTAGGCGGTAGACCACATATTCAGAGTTTGTTAATAAAACCATTAGTCTTAAATTCTCTCTGCGTTCTCAGATCACAAAAAGTCTTACTTTGAATGACACCCTCACAATGACTGGAAGATCCACACCTATAGGTTCCCCACAACCCTTTTTCTAGCCATGTTTTTCGTCTAGGACCTGGGGGCTGTTCCATAAAAGCCGCTTAGAAAAGCGGGGATTAAACTCCAAAACCGGACTTGAATGAGCCTAACAAATAAGTTGGGGCTAAAGTGGTTCCATAAAAGGTATTGAAGCTCACGCAATCTCACTAATTTGATCCAGGTTTATCTAGTCTAGATAATTGCGTGTGCACGCGTTTCTTAAGCAGCCCTAGAGGTCGATCGTGGATCAAATCGATCCACCATCAAACAGCGTATATTTTGTGCTGTTTTATGCGTTTGTGACATGTTTTTTTTTCCCCCTCAGTGCAAAACTTACATTTTACAGTTATATTCTCCATCTGTAAATGTTCGAAAGTCATGCAAATATATCCATTTTGCTGCTAATTTTCATATTGAACGAGCGCTGCTGCGCGCCAAATAGGAGCGCAATAATTCTGACTAAAATATACATTTTGCTTGGAAAATTAATATGCGATATTTTATAACACTAGAAATATCTTCTAATTATAATAATTTATCTTAAGGATGTTGGATAAGTTGCACTGAACTTCTAGCGAACAGAAGTACTTCAGTGAAGTACTTTTTTTTTGTAAGAAACTAAATATATAAAGATACAAAATATAGTTTTGGGTATAGGACCTATACTTAATAAAGATGATGTATACTTATTTAGAATGCTGAGAATTACAGCTTTTAATGCAAACTTTTTTTCTTTTTTTTTTTGGAGAAAGCAAGAATCCCCAGTTTTAAATGAGTAGATTTAGTTTCTAAAGTACATTATGGAGAGGATAACATTAAATTAAGAGCAAATGTATACATTTTGAAAAGATATGTGCAACTCTAAAATCAAAGAATATTCCATAAAATAAAGGAATATATATTAGCCTACATTAACTACATTTTTATATAACCCTCCCTCCCTTTTATTTCTAGTTATTTGTTATTTTATTTATTTACTTATTTAATATTGAATATTTGATATTCAAATAATATTACTTGAATAACTATTAGGAATTATGTGTCATTATAAGAGTTTGATATAAATATGTGAATGTTAAATTTTTATTACTATTTATTTATTGGTTTTTGTCTTTTCCCCCTTAAATCATATGTAAAAGTGTCTATGTACTTCTTGGTTATTGTTCTAATCATGTGTGTTTTTAGGCTGTGTGTTGGTGGGTATTATCACAAAAGAAAAAAAGTAGAAGGAAAAATAAGGAATATTTATTGGGGGAAAATATGATGTCTATAACCTCCTGAGACCCGAGAGCTTGCCTGGTGTGCATTTTATAATTGTTCTTGCTATTTGGGATAAGTAGGACCTAATAAGTATAATAACTAAAATTTGTTTTTGTACAGGAAGTAGTTTTTGCAGAAAATGATGTCCTCATGCAAGGACAGTGGGTCTATGTTTTACCATATGATGTCCTCATGCAAGGACAGTGGGTCTATGTTTTACCATATGATGTCCTCATGCAAGGACAGTGGGTCTATAATTTACCATTTTACTAGCAATTATGTGAAGTGTCAGTACAAATGAAGTGATAAACACTGACAAAATCTGATTTTTATAATAATAGTGGTAATGGCCAGCAGGGAGCAGTAGAAGGCCACTTATTGGCTCACTTTCATTTTGAAATTCTTGATTTTTACCAGTTTTCTGCACTAAAGCAAACCAGTTTTTCCATGTTAACTCAATAATTCATGCTTACACACACACACACACACATACACACACAGACAAATGTTGTTTTTTCAATGCTATTGCGATCCGTCTAAAAATTCCCAAGTTTAGCTAACCACATGGTAGAATAAATAACGTAATATAGTCCCAATGTCCTCAAACGAGTGCTTCACATTTACTGATGTCCTAGAGTGCTACTATTACTAAAATATGTCAAATTATCATCCCCATATGATGATAGAGACAGTATTGTACATAAATACATTTGTTTCATTCATATAATTTGAATAGATTTTTTACCTGGGTCATTTTTCTTTCGGGCAGTGTTTTGCTGATATTTTGCTGATTTTCCAGCCATTTTCTTCTCACTGACATTGGTGTAATGTTGTTATATCACCACAAGATGGTGTGGGCAGTGTCCCTAAATGTGGCCAACATGTCTAAGATTTACAAATTTGACTATCATTGTGTCAAGAGGCAAAAATGTAATGTCCTCATATGAGGACGCAGGGTCTCAGGAGGTTTTAAAGGAACTGTCAATTTGTATAATTGTGTTAAATGTGTTTGAATTGAAAGACATAATAAAGTAAATTTATATATATATATATTTATATATATATATATATATATATATATATATATATATATATATATATATATATATATATATATATATATATATATATATAAATAAATATTTTTGTTAGTTGGACATTAGATGTGCCTTATTTAGAATTTTAAACCTGTGTGTATATTTTTATGATAGCAATAACTGGGACTATTGTAATGGGGTAAATCAAATGTAGGCTAATATACTGTCAATTACTAAGCTCAGATTCATCTTAATAGCCAAGTTAAAATTTATACTCTGCTTTTGTAATTATTTATTTTTAATTATGTGATTTTAACTTCTGCTTTAAAAAGCTTTTTTTTAGATTGTTCTAATGTTCTTCTAATAATCATAAACATGTATTACAGCTGCCAAACAAAACCAGAGAGAAATGTATTCATAAATCTTTAAAACAATCTAATTAAATCTTGGGCACAAAACATTCAGCCAGTAAAAAAAAGAAAACCTGTAGTATATGTATTGTATTTAGTCCTCTCTCTCTCTCTCTCTCTCCCTATATATATATATATATAGGGTTTTTCCTGCATATAGAGAATTATGAGGCGGCCGCCTTCGTAAAATTTCGTGCCGCCTCCGGCTCTCGACAAAATTCGGACAGTCACATGGTCAGATACAGTTTTTCCACCGTGACGGTTCTGTTGCGGTTACCGGCTTGTGTCCATTCTCAACCCGTATAGTGCTGCGCGGATCGCGGATAATCCGCAGGTCGGGCGGGCCAAGTAATACAAACATTCCATTCCAATTAATCGAGGGTGGATGACCGATAAATTATAATGTTTTGAGTTTAATAAAGACACGGAACTCGCATCACGGTAAAACGAAATGAACGTGCGTCACTTTTACTTTCGTTTTCAACAACGTAACGTTAATTCTCTTCAGGGAAAACCCATCAAGGAAAACATCAAGGCTTGACAATAACGCTTGTCTGGGACACGTGTGTTTGTTTGTTTTTTTCTTTTTTTGAAGGGAAAAGTGAGAGAGAATTGTACTACTTGTCCAACCGAACAAATACCCTGATTAAAACCATTTTTTTATTTAAAAATAAAAAATATCTAGGGAATCACCGAAAATGTGAGAATGATTCTGTTTTATTTAATTTAATGTACGTGGCGATTGATAGCCTATAGTTGATAATAATAGGCCTACCTAATGTACTGACGGTAACAATGTTGCAACAATGTTGTTAAGAATGTTAAGAAACAATAGCCTAGGCTACACACGACAAGAGTGCTGTTTTCCTGAATGCCATCAAGACTGAAACCGAGACTGATTTCATAAGTTCATTAAACAGTTAAAATTAAGTCACTTACATTTTAGACGCAATGACAGTTTTTGTTCTGTTTCTGCAGCGAAAATAGTTCCAAACAAAGATCACGAACCATCGCGCATCTCACAGCAACGAACACTTGTAGCATTACTGAATGATTCAGCGTTTCGAACGAATCGGTTGAGTCAAAAATTCAATGACCCATTCATAAACTGCCTCACTCTGAATAAATCAGCCGTTTGAACGAATCGTTTGAATGAATGACTCAATGACTCGCTCATTAAGACGGTCGCCTGCCACCTCCTACTGGCGGTTTAGTTTCATAAAGTATATTCTTTTCAACATTCCTTATTTGTATATTCAAAAATATTTAAATTAATCTAATTTAATACAGTTATAATTTTTCAATGTCAATTATTTAATTTGATTGGTAACAGCCTGTGTCTTATTATTTTAATTGAGTATATTGATCACATTTAAGAATTTGAAATTAAAAATGGAGCAAACATTTAATAAAATTAGGGGGGGAAATGCCCTTTTATATAAGGTACAAAAAATGTAAAAAATGAAAAAACAGGAAATTTAATTTTGCCAAAGGAAGAACTTTTATTTTAAATAAATGTTCATTTTAAATCAGCCTACTTCTGTGTGAAATGTTACCATCATGTTTAACACTGAGAATTTGAATAATTGTAATGTGGTGATCAGATGCAGATATCTAAATCAAAGAATATAGGCGGTTTGCGGGTGGATTATTTATTTTTAACAGTGGATTCGGGTGACTCAAAGTGCACCAGATTAATGAATTTATCTTTAAAATGTACAAAATTTTCTTCCGGGGGGGCATGCCCCATTGTGGCATGCCCCAATTGTCATTGTAGCCTTATTTAAGTTGATTTTCTGTATACTGTGTATTTATTGTTGGACTAATAGTGGTTAATAAAGTCCAATAATGGTATGAGAGAGTGTCAGTGGTAATATCATTGTGTTCTTGTCGGTCAGTGTTAGAGGATCTGTGTAACAGCTGAGGCTTAGCCTGATAGTTAGCCTGCCCTGGACCAGGCTAGTTTCCCAGCATAAGTTGCCAGGGTAACTGAGTTTGAACTATTTTAAGTTTGCTTTATGAAACAGAATCCACCGACAATAAGCCTGACTAACCGAAATAAGCCTGGCTTATTCTCTAATCTTGGTTTATGGAACAGCCCCCTGGAAACCTGGAAACTATCAATTGAACATTTCAAAAACATCTATTAATTTTTTGGACTTGACTATCTCCATAGATGACAATAATCTTTTGCACACAACAATATATAGGAAAAGCACAGATAGAAACACTTTATTAAGGGCTGACAGCTTCCATCTAAGGAGCCTGAAAGATAACATTCCTTTTGGACAATTTCAGCGTCTTAGACGCATCTGCAATAATGACTCTGATTTCGAAATGCATGGCTCAAGATAGAAGTTACCTTCCAGGTCCTAGACGAAAAACATGGCTAGAAAAAGGGTTGTGGGGAACCTATAGGTCTGGATCTTGCAGTCATTGTGAGGGTGTCATTCAAAGTAAGACTTTTTGTGATTTGAGAACGCAGAGAGAATTTAAGACTAATGGTTTTATTAACTGTAACTCTGAATATGTGGTCTACCGCCTACAATGGTTTCTATGTGGGCAGAACTAAAAGAAAACTAAAAGAGCGGTTTTATGAACACAAATACGCAATTCGAGTCAACAATGAAGATTATATGTGTATGCATATGTATGCATGAATGTGTATGCATGAATATATGCATGCTACCTGTTGCTTGTGTTTTTGCTTACATTGTGACCAACAGCTTTAGTGCTGAGAATCATGTGAGAGGTGTGCCCTAGTAATATATGCATGAATGTGTATGCATGCTATCTGTTGCTTCTTTGTTTATTATTGTGACCAACAGTTTCAGTGTTGAGAACCATGTGAGAGGTATCCATGAATATATGCATGTTATCTGTTGCCTGTGTTTCTGTTTATTATTGTGACTAATAGCTTTAGTGTTGAGAACCATGTGAGAGGCGTGTCCTAGCAATTACCTGCAGACCTTCAATACTGATTGTCAGCACCTGTGTGTTTGCTTCTACCTGTGTGTCTTTATTATTATAAGATCAGTTTTTTTTTATCTGCTTCACTATGCCCTGAAGAAGGCCCCATGCCGCTACGCGTGGGCATTTTAAAGTTGTCCAGTTAGGACATGTCATTTTTGCAATAAAGACATTTTAATTAAGGAGTGCCTCGGCTATCAGAGATTTTTTTTTTTCTCTACACTGCCTCTTAAGATCTTCTACCTTGGACCGAAGAGCACCCAAATCAAACTAAAAGGAACTGAGCACGCCATTCATCTTGAATCTAAGCAGAGTATTCAGTGTCAAGTTTTATCTTCCGAGCTGGACTGAACCGCTATATAGGGCTGCACGATTCTTGCTAAAATGTGAATCACGATTTTTCTCCATGGGAATTGAGATCACGATTCTCTTACACGATTCTCATTTTTTCAACCAAAATTTATTGCACTCAAGTACAAAAAAAACAAAAAAAGACAAAGGACATTCAGTATAATAAAGTGCAGGAGTAACAAAAAATTGTCTCTTTTCTTTATTCTAGACCCCTTAAAGTGAATCAATTTAAAGCTTTATGTTGCTGAACATAAGAGAACATTAACATAATAGCCTAAATAAAAATAACTAAATAGAACCTGTGCTTTTTGCTCCAATTGGCACAGAATGTACATAGTAGCCTACTTACATCTACTGGAATACTCGACTTGGCGTTTTGAAATATTTCTGTGTTTATTTGGCCGTTTAGGCGCGCAACCAGAGACAGACTGCTTGTCCGTGTTGCGCTCGGAGCGCGCGCACAGCATCCTGTCAGTATAATTCAGTTCTCTTTCGTGACTTATCGCGCTTTTAATATTTATTTTCGATATAAAGCACATTCTGCTCTTTTCTTTCTCTTTCATCCATGATTTGTTATTAATAACTTTAAACAGAATCATCAACTAAAATCTGCGCCGATTATCAAAAATACGACACATAAAAGAGACCTAAAAGAGTCTCTGCGTAAAAGTGTAAGTAAAAGGACAGCAAAGCACCCGTTTCAATAAAAGGATATATTAAAGTTTATATAGCCTACTTTTACATTTTCGCTGCTGTTCTAAAATGGTTTTCGCCATTACCTTAAACAAGCTGCAGCTGCTTGGATCCAGTGCAGGAGCTGTAACTATTAGATTACCACAGAAATGTAAGCGGTTAGTTGATTGCTGTGGTGACTCGTGAGACGTGACACTCGCGAACTGCACTGAACACGCACTTTTGCCGGTACAACTTGAATATTATTAGCATACACTTTTCATTAACTTCGGTAGGCTGTAGGCTACAACAAGGGAATTGTAATTGGCTGCTTTTTCTGCAGAGATCTGAATGCAGGGAAATACACGGAAGTGAATCGCCATCATTAAGAAATGAGATTGCATTTATGTTTGAATCGAGATCGTGATTTTTTTTTTTCATTTTTTTTTTGATTAATCGTGCAGCCCTACCGCTATATATCCAAATACAACATCATTGGGCAGTCAGAATTCAAATCATCCAACGACGTATTTAAGACCGTCCTCAAAAAGTTTCGCAAGGCTGGGAAAGACTCCAGTTCTCATCATCCTCCCATTTTGACCGCTGAAATAGAGTGCATTCGTAACTCTACGTATCTGTCACCAGACACCGCAAGGTCTGGTTTGACATTCAGCTGAACCTTGCAAGGAGGGGGCGTGAAGGAAATCGAGAATTAAGAAAGAATTCATTCGTCATTAAAAAGATGATGTATGGATGTATGGGTGTATGATCAATGATCAGCGGGGCAGGCAGGTTATACAAAAGATACACCAACCATTCATTAACAAGCACTGCAGTTCAAATGCTGTCAGAGGCAGGGCTGGAGAGCAGGCAGATCACGTCTGTCACAGTATACAAAAACAGGCTAAGAAAAAACATGTCTTGCCTAGAACGATTAGTTTCAGTGAACAAAAAATATTAACAAACAAAATCATGTAAACAAGTTTTCCACCAAGTGGGCTAATTTGAACGGCGCAAACACCCTGCATCATTCACTGACGCTTGCGCACAGTCCACACAAGTAAACACCGCCTTTCATGTGCAGCTCCCACACACTACTTTGTGACATTTGGCACATGTCTCCTTTTTTTTTTTTTTTTTTCCAGTTCCTCTGTACTATCTGCTGCTGCTCCTGCTCTCAATAGCGGGAAATGTAACGGACTTATGACATCTATAATGGCCATTCTAGGTAGAAATAGTCAGAACTGTTTTGTGATTTTTAATAAAATAACAGTGTCAGAATAAAATATACACATATTTAGGAAAAGTCAGAATCCTACACCCACATTGATTTTATTTGAACAAAGTTATTACACTGTAAAATTTAAAACCGGTCAAAATGACTGCCTTTGTAGTTCTAGTGTTAATGATGTAAAAACTCATTGTCGCATTGTTTGATCCACAGCATGAAGTCCTCAAGATTTGTATAAAGCCTTATGAAAAATATGGCTTGCCTTGCACTGTTTCTTGGAAATTTTGCGTTTGAATCGGTTCAAACAGATTCTCATTTGACTTTGATTAGAAAAGAGCAAAAGCTCGTCAGATAATTTGGCACATAGTAACATTTGCTAAAGTAGGATTGGCCAGTAATGTTTTAAGATGATAGTTAAGAGTGGTTTGTTTTACTGTTTAAAATCCTCTAATTGTCTCTGTTCCTGTTCTGTCTCTTACAGAAGCTCCAGTTTCCTCCACTACATCTCCTCCACACAGCAGCCCAACACCTCCCAGCTCCTCTGACCTACACTGGCTTTATGCTTTAATTCCAGTCTTCATCATCATCATCTTGGTTTTTTGCTGCTACTGTAGATGGAGGAAGGCATGTATTACATTTATTCTTTTATCAATGGATATGAGCATTACTGCAGTTCTAATCAGGGTTTCTACTCGGTTAGGAAAAGTATGGAATTAGAATTTCCAGGTCTGGAAAAGTAAGGAAAACCGAATACAGAGTATGGAAAAGTATTTGTATTTCCAGACTATTGCCCCTATTTATTTTTCTATAATAAAAAATTAAGAATTTAATGAAAACAAACTAATCATACAAGACGCGTGTTTAACTTGGTGATTCTTTAGTGATTGTCAAACACGTTGCACTTTTGCAGACATTTTTAAGATCCAAAGTTGTATTTGTTAACATTAAATAATGCACTGCGAACATGAACAAATATTTTATTAACTAACACCTAAATAATGCAAGCCATTGGATAACATTGGGCTGCATATTATAAAGAAACAAAATGCATGTGCCATGGATAAATAAAATGGAATCGCTTCCGCACGGACAATGAGGAAATTATTTTAATCAATGTTGTTATTATTATTATTATTGTAATTATTTCAAATAATTGCCGAAGAGAACGAGCACCGGGAAACTGAAGAACTTTTCTAGCGGGTTGTTTAACTCAACGAAACGCATCCTATGTGAGATTAATCAGATACTTATATTACATAAACTTAATACTACGACTTATATCTGCACAAAATGATGTGAATGCTGCACAAGCGAACTTGACTGTGCTGATCAGAAATAATCCCTGTTCTGGACGCGCTATTTCCACAACAATGTGCTGTAACTGCAACTAAAGTCAGGGAATTCACAACGTTTTATTACAATAGTGTTCTCATTTTATAATGGCATGTATATGACAGTGCATATGATATAATATTAATGTGCATTGCTGTTTGAGCTGCGCACACTAAAGATGAAGATGATCACAGTGAAGCGCTTTACTGAATCGTTCATTAACTCAACCACACGCATCCTACAGTATATGAGATTATATATATGTTTTGAAATGTAAACTGATATTAATATTTGACATATTTGACGTACTTGCAGTAATATATTAGAACTTACAATGGCACAAAATGCTGTGAATACTCGAGCGAACTTAACTGTGCTTGTCATGAGGGCTTTGACTCCAGACGCGTTCTTTCCGCCACAACACGCTGAAACACTGGCGAACAAGTATTCACAACAATCTTTTACAGGCGTGCTCTTATTATAATGTTATGAAGCCTATGTGACAGATTTGTGCTGCACATGTTGCACTTAACTGTATCTTCCTTTTCTAAGTGATTTCAATCATTCAAAAACATCACGACGAACAGCGCGCATCTCTCAACTTAAAGTCCGCATGAACCGGAAGTTGCAAATTACCTTTCTCTAGTGTTGTGACGTATTTCCCAGTGAAAGGGAATATTGAACAGAGGGCAGGGTTTTACTCCAGCGCTCCTCCTCTCCATCTCTGCTCATAACAGACTAACGGTTTGAGGGGAGTGGTTAAGCGTTTCCCAACCCAAGCCGTCAAACCTACATCATCAGAGAAGGAACGCCATTCCAGACCGGAAGTAACTTTTCAGATTTTGATTAAATATTACCACGGCAAACAATTTTTTTCTGTGTATTAACTTGCACAGATTAATTTTTCACCACAAGACTAGTAATATGTGCTAACATAGTAAAGAGGGTCAATTTTGATTTCAGTTGGACTTTAAGTAAATAAGCTATTATCTATCGACTTGCAGGGTATACGCAGATACCACTTCTTTTTCAGTCGGCATTGCGTATACCCACTTCTAAATCCCCTCTGATGTGCATCATTTAGTAGTTAATCCAATCTCATGTGAATAAAAAAACACCCAGTCAGGGCCGTACCCACCATTGAGGTCCCCAAGGTCCCGACCGCAGAAATTTTTTTTATATATATATATATATATATATATATATATATATATATATATATATATATATATGAAAGTTGCGAAATAATTGCCTAATATTAACTCTAATTTGGTGCTGCAATGATTCAGCCTCCTCATCTGAGCTGCTTCAGCACTCAAAACGCTCGTCAATGTCAAAATGTTTGTTTTCACAGAAGCGTGTGCCGAGCACGGATCCCAACGCCATGCTTCAGTTAACAATCATACAGTGCGAGATAAGATGCAAGTAGCAAACTAAACAGCTGTTTTTCCCTTTGAAGTTTTAAATGACCGACATAAATAATCAGTGGAAACTTTAAGCTCAATTTAACAACACAAGCACCCTATAAAAATATTTGTATAACGTTACCTCGAATGTGTTCGATTATTTCCCCAGTATCAGCACTGGGACTTTTCACTGTTTGTATCACTCCACTTGTTTGCGCAACTTGCATCAATAAGCCAGAAAGTGGCGACAAGTGACTGTTTTTATGAGTGAGCAATTGAACCATTGATTAAATGAACAGATTAGTCCAAAAACATTGATTTAATTTAGGAAAGAAAAAGTAGCTGAAACTGATCTTTGATGCTCATACTAATTGCTCATATGCCTCTGGACACAGAAGGATTGCATTGCCGTTTGTTTGAAATGTAACATCTATGCAAAATAATTCTTGAATCCATTCCCGTTTCGAATATGTGATTGTTTATTATTGTCAACAATAAGCATAAACATTATGCATTTCCATGTCATAGTGTGGATCAGTCATTGCAACATTTAAACTGATTCTCATGTTTAAGAATCTGATATCTGATAAAATACTTCATGCTAGTGACACTGACATGCTTTTTAAAGCTTCTGTTGTCCTTTTTTTTTTTTTTTGCCTTCAAAACACCTTAAAATGCACATGATGTGATCAGAAAAATCTAAATTTTCCCGAGGGAAATTTTCTCGGCCATTAAGATTAATCACTGGCACCACCACATCACTGGCTATATGGCAAGAAAGCGTCCTTACTGTGAATTTGAGTGCATCCATATAGAGCGAGCACTGGTAGGACAAAATATCACAAACTGACTCTTTCTTGGCCCAAGAAATTATAAAAATGTGTTCTCATCTTGTGCAGAAGTAGTCAAAATGCTGTATCTGTAACACATGAGAGGATAATGTGTCCTTAAATTTCTCGCTGACGTGTTGAAATACTCTTCAGTTTTTAATGCCTTATTTAACATCACAACAGACATAATAAACTGAATACTTGGATCAGATACAAGAATGATTAGGATATTTTTTACCTCACTATACTGGGAAATAGGGTTGGGTGATATGCTCCATTTTCATATCGTCCTATCGTCAGCCTGTGAGATCGGCGATACACGATATTATCGTGAGGGGGGCGGGGCTTAATTATTTGATTATTAACTTGCTTATTTACTCATCAATTTGCTTGTTTTATTACTTAGTTTTAAATGAGAATCTTTTTCTATTTTGCTAGCAAAGGTGGAGTGTTTATTAATAGGCTAAATCAGGTTATTTCCTGGTATAGTGAGGCAAAAAAAAGATCCTAATCATTCTTGTATCTGACTCGGAGTATTTCAACATGTCAGCGGGAGATTTACGGACACACATTATCCTCTCATGCCGTTACAGATGCAGCATTTTGACTGTAGGCTACTTCTGCACGAGATGAGAACACGTTTTAATTCCTTGGGTCAAGAAAGAGTCGGAGTCTGCGATATACTCTCTGTCTGGATGCACTTCACTTATGCGCACCGCACTTCAATAACGCGGGTTAATGTGTTTTAAATGCCGGGAGAAATCAGAGGCAAAAATCTAAAAGTCGATCGGTTATACGCCTACTTAAACTTATGACTTTACTCTGATAAAGGAAAACGGGTTAATCCGTTTACATGACCACATGCATTGTCAGTTTATTCAGCATAATCGAGTTAATAACGTGCATGTAAACGCGATCATTCCCTGAAAACGAAAGCAGAAACGGACTGAGCTTTCGCTGCATTAACGGCGCGTTCTCTCAGAGACTACGGTGGATATAAGCAACTAGGCCTGTCTTAATTTACTGGCTTAATATTTCTCTTGTGGACTTACATTATTGACAGTGAAAAAATTAGAAGAATATTTCTTGTTAAACAAGTTTGAAGTTGCTTGTGATTTTCACAGATGGCAGAGTTTCACAGATGCTTCGTGAACTAAAGACTTTTATTAGGCCTAGGCGGCCTATATAATTTTATTGATATTATTATTATAATTAATATTTTGTAATTGTATTGTTTTTAGTGTTATTAGTGTCATTAAATATTTTGTTAATGTGCTATGGAAACAAAATACTGACGAACAACGATGCCGCGTCTTCATCTTGGCTCTGTATAAGAATGATGCGTCTGTTAAAACAAGCACTCTTGACAATTTGTGAATGGATCACCTTGCAATTAAATTTCGTTGTGGGATGTAGTTTTTTTTTTTTTTTTTTTTTTTTTTTTTTTTTTTTTTGGTCTGTTTTAAAAACATTTTCTTTGAGGAGTCCTCATACGCGCGTGATGTCGCTAGTGTGTTTATGTGGTGATGTCGTTATGAATTTAGGCAAGGCAAATATAATTGTAGTTCCTAATTAATTTAATAACTATACTAGCTTCATAATAATAATAATAATAATAATGATTTAATACATTAATGGGAAAACGAGCCAATTATCGTATTGATATCGTCAAAGGCATCTGCCATCGGCAATATCTCTGTCTATCGTCGATACACGATACTACTATCGTCTATCGGCACAACCCTACTGGGAAATATCCTGATTTAGCCTATTAATAAACACTCCACCTTTGCTAGAGAAATGGAAAAGGATCCTCATATATAGGCCTAAAACGAAGTAATTAAACAAGCAAATTAATAAGTAAATAAGCAAGTTAATGATCAAATAAGTACCCCTCACAATATTATCGTGCATCACCGATCTCACAGGCGAATGATAGGTAACACTACACCCAGATCAATTTAATTTACTTTTCTGTTTTATTTCACAATACCAATTATGTTACATGTAGTAATATAACTCTGTTAATCCAGCAATGAAAATACAGTACTTGTATTGATCTGCAGCTGCCACACACTGCCATACCCTGCTGAAATTAAGCTTTGACTTCAGCACCTTTTTATTTCATTTGGTCTTGTAATTGTGTTTTTCACCAAGCTCAGATTTCTATTGTTTTCTTTACAGGTCCTGTGTTTTCAACAACCACAACAAAAATTGGAGGGAACCGGTTGCAGTGATTGTGTGTCCGTCACCATGATCGGTTTTGGAGAAAATACAGACGCTCTTCTCACAGATGGCGAGTGCCTCAACACTAAATAACGTTCGAGCACTTGTTTAATTTGTGAAATTTGATATTGGGATCCATAGTAAGTTTGAATGGCAAAAAACATTTCAAGCTACTTTCATATGTGGTTTTAAATCCTATTCCAGCATCTTCTCTGTAAATCCGTTTGTCTGATCGCTCTGATTGTATTCCATGAAGCGTTTTTGCCTGTATGTCACTTTCTCACGCCACGTAAAACTTGAACATCAATGTCTTTGTCAAGACAACATCTGTGTTGAAAACCATGAGGCTGTTACTGTGTTTTTGGACACTAATGCAGGGGTTCCAGAAAATGAAAGACAATCATTTAGATGCTGTCAATTAATATTAGAGATGCACCGATGTATGGGCCAATAATCGGTATCGGCCGATAAAGGCCAGTATTTTCACTATCGGCTGATTGTTTAAAAACCACTGATGATCAGTGCTGATTATATCCTGGCCAGACTGAAACTCACTGTGTGTGAAGAAAATCTCTCTTGTTGAATTTAGGGCAAGTTAATGCAACAATAATGCTTTAACAGTTAAAAACAGCTACACAAAAGCGGCCTCTATTTGACCCAATGAAGCACCCGTAGTTCAAGCCAGGGTTGCGGGTCTGCAGTTTTCCCCTTTACTAAACATTATTTGTAGCGCCTCTCATCCAATAATTGCAAATAGCTCTTTGTTTCTTTTTAGAAGAAAGCACAGTGTCATTTTTCAAATTCTGTCCATTTTATCACAAATTCAATCAATAAATGGCGTTTTGACGCTCTTAAATGTGACGTGAGATCACTGTAGCGCCTCAGGTCAAGCAGCAGCGCGAGTCTATTCTTCCACTTTAATACAAATCATATCTATAAAAACATGCATGAATATCAGAAGGCATGTTGAAAGTTACAGTACAACTTACAAATATCATGTAATCACTCAATCAGTGTTTCAACCGTGGAAAGATGTCAATAAAACAGCTTCTGAACAACGTCACTTAATAATAGCTCGAATATAACAGTGTTATATGTGCAATTGAGTTGTATACAAACATTTAAGCTTTATAAAATTATATATTTTTAAAATAAATAGTTGAATATAATAGCTCTGTTGTGAACCAAATAAGAAGTTCTCTGCAATAGTTTGCAGCATCATTTGGGAGAATGTTTTTTTCCCATAAGAAAAACCAAACTATCGGTATCAGCCGATATCATTTTATAATAGGCTGAGAAATATAATATCGGTGCATCTCTAATTAATATTAATGTTATGTTTTATAATTGATTAATCAAACTATTATTAGAACTATGAATTGACTAATCATTGTTTATTTCAGCAATTAATCAGTAGACTTTAATCAAATATTCAGCTTTACATGTAAAATATTGAGTAACACTTATTCTAACTAATAAATAAAACAAAGAAATCACTTCAGCTTTTAAAAATTCAAGCTTTAATCTATGCAAACCAAATGATCACTTTACTGTATTAATATGTTTTGGATTTTGCATTCACTTATAATAATGTAACTCTAGCTCCAGCTGTCACACACTCATGTCTGGATCTTTCCTCTGTAATGATCAAACGTGCATGTCGTGCTCTCATGAAATGCCACTTCCATCTTGCATGCATTACATATGAATTTTTTTTTTGTTTTTTTTTAATGGTCAACTTTCCCACACTTTGCTGGTTCAGCTTCATTTGCACTTTATTAATCTGGTCAAAACATGTTATTTTACTATTTTCAGTAAGGGAATAATAGTTAAGGAATTATTTTGAATGTATGTTTGTGTAAGTTTAGAATATAACTATTTGTTCATACAAAACTATGTATATATTTGTTTTATGACTTTTATAAATTGTTACGTAATGTCTGCTTAAAATATTAAATATGATGTTTGTTATGATTGTTCTGTGCCTTCTCATAGTTTGAACTAGCTTGAGTGATAGTCACAGTGAAATATTTTGTTAGCTGCAATAATAATAAATAAAAAAAGTCTTTAACCATGTGATGCTCTGTGAATATCATTTTAATACACTGCTGAATCTGATGCATTCGAATCAAATGTGTGCTGGTCAAGTTGTGTATTTGTGTATCAAGCAGTATTTCAGGGAGGATTCAAGAATATAGTGTAATGAAACTTTGGTCAAATAAAAATGATAATAAGTACTGCATATACTAAGCTAAATTATACAACATTTGTATCCTGTAGTATATGAAGTAATCTGCACTTGATTTGATGAACTGTTACAGCGATAAGTACACATTATTGGTCATCACATACATAATCAATCATCACCTGAATTAGGATAAATAAATTAAAAAAATGATTCAGAGGACAATTAACTTGCTTGCAAAACTGGCATATGACAAGAAAATTCAGGAAAATTTCCATTAGGAGGAAAGGCTTCTGCAAACTAAATATAGACGGGAGACATTTCACTATATACTCTCCTCTGGCTCTCAACGAAGGCGGTCGCATTTTCTTCCCTTACCTCTCCCTTACCTTCCCTGCTTTGCTCCTCTTGCCTCGTCTAGTCTACTGTCTTGCACCCCTTGGCAGGATCTAGCCACTGACATATTAGGTCCTCTGCCAACAGGAGAGTCCATAGGCCTATAGTGATAGTTGACTACTACAGCCGCTGTATATGAGTAGCCTATGCGATACTCAAGTCTGCCACGGCTCGACTGTATGGAGGAAGTTTTCAGCCGTCATGGTCTGCCATGCACCCTCAGATCAGATTGTGGTCCACAGTTTATGTCCACTCAATTCCAACAATAAGACAAATGGTATTCAGCATGTAAAGACTACACCTAAGTGGGCACAGGCAAATTGCGAGGTGGAGAGGCAGAATGCATCTATACTGAAACGCATACAGCTAAGCAGAGACTGATCCAGTCAGATCAGGGACAGAGAAAACTCTTGAGTGATCCTGCTGAGGAAATAGCATGCACTGAGATGTTATGCATATACATATTTTCACTGTGTTCACATTACATTTACATTTAAAAGATGCTTAAAATCAATGTGTCCTCAGGTCACAAATAAGAGGAAGTGTAACATTGAACAAAAGAGGTAGGGGAGAGCCGGGCACAAAGTAACGCTTTTTGACTTTCTCAGTTTGTGTAAATCTACTTATGGTTCAGGTTATTTATTTTTTCCCACATTAATTTCCCACATGTCTACTACAATTATGTGTTTTTGTTTTATTAATACAGTATATACTTTTTTCTTGATATACCCCGAAAGAATGGAAGTGAAATGTGACAACATGCCCCATAGGTGGGGTACATTGTAACATGTGTGGGGCACATTGTAACATAACATATGGCAGCTTAAAATGTTATCTGATCTAATAAAAAAAAAATATACAAAACAAACTAAAATATTTTCTAAATAAAATACAATTAAAAAACTCTTTCATATAAAATAATGGCAATTTTTAATAATTAAATATAAACTCATTTTTGAGTTTTGACTACAAACAGGAAACACAGCTATACAACATGCCACCACTTCCTGACTTCTCTCAGTGACGGGGAATTCTTCCTCTGAACATAAAAACCCCACAAGCACACAGTCTTGAGACTAAGTAGGCAGGCCTATATGTGACTTTTTCAGCAGGCCAGCGAATGACAGCGCTGTTCAGCCGGTGGGCGGGGCTTACCAGGATCATCATCATACACTGCTGCACATCTCTTCTACACTCAAGTTGAACAAACTCCAGACGTACATATATCATGCAGAACTCCTCAACAAGTGAGTTATTTCATATATTTCATTTATTAAACTTTTATAAAAAATGGCAATTTGTAAATTAATAAGAGCGAACAGGCTTATTGTGTGCAGAATATAGCCTATTTTGATAATTGTGAATATTATAACTATAAAACATGAAGTCAAACAACCCTAGTTTTTAAATTAAAAACACCACTACAATAACAACGAGTGTGTTGTGTGTAGATTTGCTGTTTAATAATAATCAATGCTGAGTGACAGAGATTTGTGTAAATGTAACTGATGCTCAGAGTTTTTGGCAACACTTTACAATAAGTTTTCATTTAGGCTATTAGTTAACACACATGGGACTATTTAACGATGATGACTTCATGCATTTATTATTAGTTCATGTTAATTCAACATCTAATTCAGAAATTAGCATTTGTATTTTATTAAGTATACCCTAACAGTGATTAATAAAAGCTGTTTTGCTCATTGTTACATGTTATCTAATTAACATTTAATAACGTAACTGTAAGTCTCAGTGTCAAGTCTAGTATCAAGCAAATAGTTGCTTTTCAACCATTCGTCACTCACTCATTATTCTAACATCATTCATGACTAATACCGCGCGTTTCTACTAGAGAACGTTTACATGATTTACAGCGCCGCTAGATGGCGCGAGACTGTCACACCGTCCTATCTGTTAATGTAAATGTTAATGTCCCTCCCTGTCCAGGCTCTTCAGTGTGGAGTGCTTGTCCATCAGTGTCCTGCTGTCTGTCTGCTCTCTGGAAGATGATGAGGACTTCTGTTTGTTCCTCTGAGGGTATGATTATTCTTTAAACAACATATTATTCATTTATTAACACACTCGCGGTCAAAACATGAGTTTAGTGTCATGTGTTTCTGAATGAAGATCTGCACTGAAATAATAGAGTGTGTTTAAGTTGATGTTCATCTTTTGTAGAAATGGATCAGTCTCTGGATGTTCCTCTCTCTGTAGAGGAGACCCGAGCAGAACCGGCCCAGAGTTCAGTGCGGCCATGCTCATTCACACACGAGGAAGAGTGTGTGTGTGATGATGATGATGATGATGATGAAGAGTAGCAGGAAAATCAACTACAAATTCACATTTTTAAAATTTCCTATGAAATAGTTTGTGATTCAAAATAAAGCACTTGCTAAAAAAGCTGACAGTTTTTATTTGTTTGCCTGCATGTATCCATTAACGACATCAGAGAACACGAACCTGCAGGTGTGTCGTTAAATTATTGAAATATGAACTTTAAAGTAAGTATTTTAACTCAAAGTGTTTGGCTGACAAAGAAGTTTGGAATCCCTGATTTAGAGGATATAGTTTCAAACACCTGATGGCTTAGTATCAAATCTTTACTTTACATAAAGAACCAGCAAGTCATGCAGATAATTTATGGGTATTCATAATTTATTCAATATAATTAATTAATGCATTGAGATTTGAAGATTGGAGAAGTATGAGCAACAACAAAGTATAAGGAAATATTCAAATGTAAATTATTTTACGATTTCAATTAACTATTAAAAGTTAAAATTTGATAAAATTGTAATATTTTGAACAAATATTGTAATTATCTTAAATGACTAATTATACCTAAAATCAAGGACATTGAGTTTAAAATCATTAATAATATTTATCTTGCTGCTGAATTTTTCGGAAAAGCTTCCGTTTTGATGTAGATTTTTGTGGATTCTGTTCTGTTCTCTTTCCTTCTCCTTTTTCTCTCTCTCTCCTTAATGATTTTTTGTTGTTGTTTCAAAACCCACTTAAACACTGATTTCGTCTATCTCACTTTCCATCAGTAGGCTATTTCACGTTAGTTCGCTGCTTTTAAGTAATCATCCGTCATATCTGTGTTCGTGATTTTGAATTTGCAGCAGTCATTCCCGGACTTCTGACATAAGTCTATAGACATAAAAATAATGATGCATCAGACGTTTTTTTTTTTTTTCAATCAGCAATATTTGGTGTCTCGAATGTTATTTCTAATAAATAATTAAAACTATCTTCAGTAGGCCTATCTTCAAATTATGTCTTAAATTTTTGATTGCTATTTCTTTAAAATAGATATATGACAAAAAAAAAATTTAACACAACTCTTGATCTAGAACCTCATGACATTTTATTTTTTGTCTTTAAAACCCATATTTTTCTAAAACAAAAACAAAATCACATTATTAATCTTTAAAATATTTTGTTTTTAAAGTTTTAAAATCATAAGACAAAAATAACTTAATAGAAACCCTCATACAATAACTTTTGTAATATTGATCTCACAATATAGCTACTTTGAAACCTTTTCAAACAGGAGATCACAAATCAAAAAGCTCACAGCTCTAAAAACAATAAACTTTTTAAAAGCTTTTTAAATTCATGACTGCCCTATATTATAACACTTTTTATCCCAGTAGGCTATTTATTTTATTGTTTTATTTATTTATTTATTTATTTATTATTATTATTATTTGACATTTATGTTCATTGTATATTTTAGTTGTTGTTATTCTCTGTTTTACACACTCTGCCATCTGTGATCAGTGCATTATTGGTGGCGATAGTGAAAATGAAAGTGGAAGAAAAGAGCGATACAAGCTTTTCTTATTTAACAATGTATCATGTAGGCTACACACAACATGCCAACAATAATTCATCATTAATTATAACAGTTTGATCAGGTGCAAAAGTAAATTACGGGGGTAAAAAAGACAAATAAGAAGGATAAAATTAAGATAAAATGCTAGGGTTTATTTATTTTAAAATCATAATCCTCTATTATAGCAAAATGTTATTGTTTTAGTTGTTTTTTGTTGTTGTTGTTGTTGTTTGTTTTGTTTAGGAAAGAAACTTGCTGTGAAATAACCAAATACAAATATTTTCCACTAATGTGGGCGTGGCCTAAATGCGTTCTCTCCAATAATAACTGTCTCTTTAGTGGTGCAGAGCCAGATGGGCGGAGCTTGAACCCAGTCCTCCTATTGGCTGCAGCGGGCCAATCAGCAGTGAGATCATTAGTCGTGTGAAGCTCTTATCTGGGGTGCGTTTCCCGAAAGCATCGTTGGCCAACTATGGTCGCAAGTTCATCGCAATGTCCATTGAACTCTATTGGTAACGACGGAACTTGCGACCATAGTTGGCCAACGATGCTTTCGGGAAACGCACCCCTGGAAGATGCTGCCACTTGGTGAAGTTGAGGCTGTGTGACAGAGAGCTGATATTTCTTCATTAAACTGGACTTTACAAAGATTTAACTCAATCAACGGGATTACACAAATGACCAGTGTAGGACAGAAAATCTTATAAGAAGAATAGAGAAGCAAAACCAACGGTCAAGAACACTGAATATTTCTGCGTTACACATTTCTAAGCTAATTTTCCTGAATTGTGCTTACAATGAAAACCATTGTCACTATCAATTTGGCACTTGTTTCAGGTGGGGAGCCTGTTTATTTATTCGGTTGATTCTTGTTGTTTACTGGAAAAAAATCTATTGTCAGTTTATTCCTCATTATTCTAATAAAGTGGTTCTGATTTGCAGCTCTGGTTGTTGGGTTGAAGTTCGAGGCGATCGATGGACAGAATGTTACAATATCCTTCGACATCGATGAAGTGGAGAAAGCAGATGAAGTGAGAATTACTTTTAAAGAAGACAAGAAGGAATATGCTGTAGTTATTGCACAGAAGCCTTGGGTCTATGATGATCCTCCAGAACCTGGAGTTTCACTGATAGTTGGAAAAGGACGTTTATCTGTAATCATTCAGAATGTGGACATCTCCAGATCAGGATTGTATAAAGCAGAAGCCTACACTGGAGGGAAAGTGTGTGAGGTGACTGCTACACTTGTTGTCAACAGTGAGTATTGTTACGCTTTTCTGATTGGTCTATATAGGGAAGGAACGCAACAGTAAAATGGATAATGGTGAAATGAGTGTGAAACAACAGCGTGAAACCACACCGTTTCCAGACCCAGGGCCAGAAGTGTTTCACAACAACCCAAATAACCACATATTATCTCATTTCTGCCTTTTAAGTCTCAATCATAGAGTGTAATCAGAGTTTAAAGAAGAGAAACTTGAATCTTGAAAGAAGATTCAACACAGATGCGGTAGATACACAAAATCACCAACTCTCCCACACAGCATCATGTCTGGTTGAAGATGAACATCCTCAAACTGTTGCACACAAGTCAACACAAACACTAATGATGATGATTGCATTTTAAATAGACCTACTTTAAATACTGATGATGGTTGCATTATTACACTGTTATATTATGATATATGTATATTTATGTATATTTAGTGGCATAAAATGGTCTTGTGACTATAGTATCAGCACAGCTTTGGCACTAACTATAATATGTCTGTGTGCCTGTAATGTACAGGAGTCAGAATTATGAAAAACATATATATAAATAGTCATGATTGTGCTCATAAAGTTGTAAAAAATTAAGTTGATGTTATTCCTATTTGAGCTTGAATTGACTTGCAACCCTGTTCTTATTTAAATAATAATAATAATAATAATAATAATAATAATGACTTTATTCAGGACTCAGAATGGAAGGTCCATAGTACAAGTTTTAAAAAAATGACAATAGTTACAACATAGTAATAAAATATACAGTACATAGAAATAAATTAATAAATAAAAGGTCAGTAACTTTCACGTGTAATATACAAACAGGAGCGCCAATGTCTCCACAGTCTAGATGTATACCTGACAGAGCTAAAATCATTATGGGCTAATGCTTGTATAATACTGTTTTCAGAGGCAGACATTCTACACATGTATCGAAAAATAAGATTTCTTATTAAGGCAGAACAGGTAGGCACACCAACATTAACAAACATTTGACTAGCACTACACCATCTTCTTGGTTGTTTTAGAAGTAGTCTCATGCCATCATTATACGCTACATTCAGTCTCTGCATGTTCTTTTTGCTGTAAGACCGCCACAAGTGGGCAGTATACAGTGGTGTACAGAATGCTTTGAATAAAGCTACCTTAACATAAGCAGAACACATGCCAAATTTACGTGCAAGCACATTAGCCTGTGCATATATGATGTCCTTATCATCCGATAAATCATTTACAATATGATGGCCAAGATATTTAATCTCATCACACACTTTAAGGGCAGTACCAGATAAAAAGAAATCAGGGAATGCTAATTTCCTGTCTTCTTTACTTCTAACAATCATGATATTGCTCTTACTTGCATTATATTTGATATCAAAATCTGCACTGTACTGAGAGCAAACCTTCAACAGTTGTTGTAACCCAGCACTATATGGGCAAATGATTACCAAATCATCTGCATACATAATTAGTGAGAGTGTTGCCTATCATACATCCTGTATTACATTGATTTAATTGTTGTGACAAGTCATCCATATACACGTTAAAAAGAAAAGGTGACAAAATACCACCCTGACGAACTCCGTTACCAACAGTAAATGGTTCTGATACAGAATCCCCCATTTCACCTGCATAGACTGGTGTGAGTACCAGAAGACTAGAATTCTTATAGTTACTTCTGGAATTCCTCTATGTTGCAATTTAAGAAACAATTTTTCATGGTTTACACGATCAAATGCCTTCGAGGCATCTATAAACACATAAAAGTTGTGGAATTCTGGCTATTATAATGATCTAAAATTTCCTTTAAGGCAAATATACACATATCTGTACCGTGTTGACGTTTAAAACCAAATTGGTTGTCAGTCGTGAGAATATACTGTTCCAACCTGTTAAGAAGAATTCTCTCCAGTCTCCAATACTTTGGATACAATGCTAGCTAAGGCTATAGGTCTATAATTGTCCATGCTGTTTATTTTGCCAGTTTTGTCTTTAATGACGGGCACTAATAAAACAGGTATGACTCTTAATTTAAATAAATTAAATGACTAATTTAAATGACAAAGTAATATGATTTAAAACAGAGACTGTGAATCTGAACAGGCAAATGCTTTTTTTGTGTGTGCAAAATACTCAGTTGAAAACAATTATAAATGATGACATTCAGATGATGTAAATTATCATGACTTTATCATTAACTCCATGATTAATTTAATGATTTGAAAAAGAAGAGAGAAAAAAAAAGATTGCTTGCTTAATTTGTTGAATAATTTCTTGAATGCTGTGCAAACATATCCTTCAAACTTCATGGAAAGATCAAATGCTTGTCTGATAATTTACATTTCTGTGCTATCATTTGTGATACTAAGAGTTGGTTTGCTGATTATGATCCTCTTTGTTTCTTGTTGTCTCTTCCAGAAGCTCCAGTTTCCTCCAGTCCAGCTCCTCCACACTCCTCCTCCAGCCCAACACCTCTCAGCTCCTCTGACCTACACTGGATAGTTATAGTTATAGTTATAGTTATAGTTATAGTTATAGTTGTTCCTCTAGTTATCGTCATCTCGGGGGGCGTTTACTTCTGGAAACACAGAACGGCAAGTATTACTTACATTTATTTTTGTACCAATGGATTTGACCATGCGGTTCTAATAATCTGAAGTTGCTTCTAACGTGGAAATTTAGGAGCAGCTCTTAAAAATGAGTGGCGTTTCGCTCCTAACTTTAGAACTTTAGATCTAACATTTTAACACTAAAGTAGCAGCTGAACCCAGAACAGTTTAGATGTCGCCCTCAGGACTTCTGTATCACTAAATAGCAAAAATGTATAAATTAAGCTTTGACTTCAGTACCTTTTTATTTGATTTGGTTTACATGACGTCTTGTCATTGTGTTTTTCTCTAAGCTCAGTTTTCTGTTGTTCTCTTTACAGATCCCGTGTCTTCAAAAGAAAGAATTGGGAGCCAGTTGCAGTGATTGTGTGTCCGTCGCCTTGAACTGTTGTAGAGGAAATACTAAAGATCTGCTCACAGATACCAGAGTGTCTTAAACCACTAAATATCACACTTGTTCAAAATGGCAGTCGAAATCTGATTTTTATGCATATCCGATCATATTTAGTAAATGTGAACTACAAAAAAGAAAAATCACATGAAATATAATTTTTACAAATCTGTTTCCAGCTACTTTCTTGTGGTTTGATCCTATTCCAGTCTCATCTCTGGAAATCCTGTCTGACCGCTCTGATATTTTTCCTATGTCACTTTCTCACGCACGTAAAACGTAAAGGTGCTGTGTGTAAGTTTTTGACTGTACTAAAGCATCAAAATACCATAATATGTTTGCAGATATTTGTTTCTCTGAGAAACAACACTACAGTTATTCTCCTTTGCATGTTTTGGTGTGTGTGATCCCGTCCACTGCCAGTTTATAACCTGGATGAGTTTCTTCTGATAAAGATATTTTGAAGATATTTGTAATCAAACAGTTGATGGACCCCATTGACTAGTATTTTTCCTACAATGGAAGTCAATGAGGTTCATCAACATTCTTCAAAATATCATCTTTTGTGTCCAACAGAAGAAACTCAGTTTGGAACAACTTGAGGATGAGTAAATGATGACAGAAGTTTCATTTTTGGGTGACAGAGAGTTTCCCTTTTTTTCTCCCACAGGCCTACATAAAACGAACTCTAAAGGTCAATTCACACCGCACAGTGTGTGTGTGTGTGTGTGTGTGTGAGTGTGTGTGTGTCTGTGTGTGTGTGTGTGTATAAACAGATGTTTTGTTTTTGATTGCCCTTAACTAACATACAAGTTTAAGAACAAAAAAAAATACTTAAAAACAACTGCATCACGGTCTTTAACCAAGGTTTTTTTGTAATTGAACAATATGTCGTACAAACAACATGGCAACAAAAAATCTACTTTATATATAACATTTTCCCAGAATAAGGATGTTATTAACCACAAAATCGTCTTTGTTTGAGTCCATAAATAATGTCCTTGTGAGAGGAGACTCCGTTGAGTAAAGCCAGTCATGAATAACAAGCCATAAAATGTAAAAATAGTTTCACAAAATGCAGAACTACTATTTTCAATTCCAAATCCTCGTTGTACGCATTCACTGGATGGATAAATGGATTTCCTTAGCTTTGGGAGTTAATGGGATTTTTTTTTGTTCATAACCTGTGAATTATTGTTTATTTAAATAAAAATAAAAAAACTGTGAAATAACGTTTCTATAGACCACCACAGGGAATGAGATGTTTTCAAACATATTTCTGATTTTTAGTTTCTTTGAAATTGCAATCTTCAACTAAAATAAAAAGGGGACACTTATTCAATTTCAAAAGACATCCTTTGATTAAACTTATGATGTTTGGGGAGAGCTTTGATCATAGAACTGAATGTGTTCTGATACAGGTTATATCATATTTGAGACAGAAACTCTCATGTGATATCAAAGTCAAAGTCAAAGTTTATTTATATAGCACTTTTTAAAAACAACAAGTGTTTAACAAAGTGCTGTACACACATATCCTTTATCAATAAAGCAATCAACCAACATGACTTAAAATAAAAGGAACTAAAAAACAAAAACAATACTCTCACATAGCGTCAAATGCCAAACTGTAATAGTGAGTTTTGAGATTCGATTTAAAAATAGCCAGGGTTTGAGCCTGTCTGATGTGCAGGGGCAAACTATTCCAGAGCTTCGGTCCTGCTACTGCAAATGTCCCAGTCAACAAGCGAGCTGCAGCATTCTGAACCCTCTGCAGTCTAGAAAGAGAGGCCTGACTAATGCCTATATAGAGGCCATTACAATAATCTAGACGCGATGAAATAAAAATATGGAGAAATCTTTCAAAGTCTCTAGAAGACAAAAATGATTTCACCTTGGTGAGTTGTCTCAATTGGAAAAAGCACGATTTAACTACCAAGTTAATCTGTTTATCCAATTTAAAATCACAATCCATAGTGAAACCTAGATTTTTTACGTAGGGTTTCACTAGTGGATTCAACTCACCAAGATCAAAATTCTTTGATTCATAAGTACCACCGGGAGTAAAAAGCATAACCTCTGTTTTGTTTTCATTAAAACATAAAAAGTGCTGTGCCATCCAAGCTTTAATTTCCTCAAGACACTGGAGTAAAGGTGCTAAGGTGCAAGTGTCTTTTCTTTTCAAAGGCAGATACATTTGGGTATCATCTGCATAGACATGAAACGAAATTCCGAATTTCCTAAAGATATGACCCAGTGGCAGTAAATACAAGGCGAACAACATAGGCCCCAAAATGGAGCCCTGAGGGACCCCAGACGTGAGAGAAGCCGTAGAGGAGACAAATTCTCCGAGGCGAACAGCAAAAGTTCTTTCGGACAAATACGACTTAAACCATGCCAACGCAATACCCTCAACACCAACACATTCTTCTAAACGTGAAATTAAAGTCCTATGGTCTAAGGTGTCAAATGCAGCTGAAAGGTCCAATAATAATAAAATCGCACAATTCCCTGAGTCAGTGGTAAGTAACAAATCATTTGAAACCCTCTGCAGTTTCTGTACTATGCAAAGACTTAAAACCAGACTGAAACACTTCGTGGATACCATTTAAACATAAAAATACATTCAACTGTTCAAATACAACCTTTTCGAGTAATTTAGACAAGAACGAAAGTCTAGAGATAGGTCTAAAATTAGCAAAGACTGATGGATCCAGATTACTTTTCTTAATAACCGGTTCCACCACTGCATGTTTAAAAGATTTGGGTACAACTCCCGTAGCCAGGCTACTGTTAATAATAGCAAGAACTGAAGAGCTAATGGCATCAAATGCATCCTTTAAGAGTCGTGGAGGAACAATGTCAGTGTGACATGCAGTAAATTTCATTTTGACAAAAATCTCCCTCAATGAGACAAGGGACACCGGCTCGAACTGATTTAGCAGAGCGCTCAAAATTAATAGGTTGGAAAATCAGAGAAGATGATATATTCGATCTAATAGCATCAATCTTGTCAATAATTTTTTTAAAAAATTGTTCACACAGTTCGGCAGAATGTTTTAAACAAGCAGCTTGGGGAGTGTTCAAAACCGCATTAATGGTACTAAACAGTACAGCTGGCTTAAGGGAGTTACTACTAATTATATTTGATAAGTACTTTGATTTCTCTAGTCTCACACACTTTTGATATTTAGACAAATTATAGCGTAAGATATCAAGTGAGATCTGCAACTTATCCTTCTTCCAGCGGCGTTCAGCCCTTCTGCATTCCAGCCTTATAGCTCTAGTTGTAGTGTTCAGCCACGGTTGAACTCTACATTTATCTCGAATCGTCCTGAAAGGGGCAACAGTGTCCAAAATGCTATTGCAAGTGGAAAAGAACGATGAAGTTAATTCTTCAGTAGTTAGCCCACATGATGGCATCCAATAGTCCAACTCAATTAAATTAAAAGCCTCAGAAAATAAGTGAGAAGTTGAGGGATTTATCATCCGGCAACGACGTTTTGGAGCAGTCACTTTAGGCACACGTCACGCGAAGTAGGCTACATATCTCAAATAGGACAGGCAAATGATCAGAGAAAGTGGCTTCACAGACGTCAATGTTATTAATAGGCAAGCCATATGTCAAAACCAAATCTAATATAAAACAAATCAAATATATAAAACATATTGACGAATGAACCACACCACACCTTTCTCCGTCCAGTCCTCATGTTCCTTCTTTTGAGCTGTAATGTGAGTTTGAATCATGTGTTTCGTAGAAAGGAATCTCCTCAAAAATTAGGGAACAGAAACACTGAGGTTGAGCTCACTGATTCATTGAAGAAAATTAGGGAATTTACAGAGGTAAAAGTTAATTCATAGAAGGAATAGATGGGGTTTTGTATAAGAATAGCGTTAAAGGTGGTATCAGTGATTTCAGGCCCAAATTTTTTTTATCACATTCATCGAATTTTTCCTAACGATCCGCTAGCTGCCCGCCCCATAAGCATGCCGTCAAAAAACTGCGTCTCTGTAGGCATGCTTATAGGGCGGGCAGCTAAGATTAGATGAATGTGATGAAAAAAATTTGGGCCTGAAATCACTGATAGGCCTACCACCTCTAAGCTCCTTTTCAAGACATTGAAGCAAATATATAAGAACAGGAATAGAAGGAGAGAAAGGAGGAGAAAATGGGTTAAGTGATTAATGGGTTAAACAAGTTTTTTAAATCACAATATTGTACAAACTCCCCTATTTGTTGACGAGGGATTTGTGCATGGTGATATTGTTGCTGAGATATTCCTTTTTCAAAACCTTTGTATGTGTTCAACAGGAGAAATAAAGTCATACACATTTAGAAACGTCCAAACCAAGCTCAAAGAGAAAGATCTCAAGAACCAGTGACAGTAAAGAGTATACTGCATGTAATATATAGCCTATATATAGCCTATATATATTAAAGATACAGCCTGTTAGGCACGCCCCTCCGACCTGCACACACACACACACACACACTCGCAGCCGCGAAATGTAAGCATTTTTTAAAACGAAACTGTCCACCAGAAAGAGATCATACTCACTGCGTTAACAATGATCCTACAAGGACGGCATGCTCTCGCTGCACTCGAACTGTGTGTAGCGACTGCAGAACACAGGCTTTCAATTACATGCCACGTTCCACTCATTCACATATCTGAGATTGAACAAACAGGGGGAGCGCTATAGAGCTAATTCCCAATCTGCTACATTTGCAACTGCAAACAAGGCTAATCGTTGGTTAAAACCAGAAGCTGACAAATCCAAGTTTCTTTCCTTTCTTCTTTCCTTCCTTCTCCTATAGGCCACTCATCCTTTTCTTTTCTTTCTTTTTTCTCTTATATATATATATTATTTTTTTTAGACAAAACTGGGAAGGGTCACAGCACTTGCATATTGTTGTCCATGTTAGTTGAGCTGCTTCTATTGCTCTCCTAATTTGTAAGTCGCTTTGGATAAAAGCGTCCGCTAAATGATTAAATGTAGGCTAATCCAAAATCTCGTTTCATTCGAGGCTTCATCAGAGACAGCTGTTTTTCACCGAGAAGCTCTTGATGCCCAGAGACGCATTCAAATCTCACTGCGCGAACTGCCTTATTGCAGGCGTGTGTGTAAGAAAAAGTAGAGCCTAATCTTTCAAATGTATAACTTTCGAAGATTCGTCGATGGTACAAATGTGAAAATGTGAGATTATAAGCCTTTTAATTTGAAATTATTAGATTTAACACAGACAATTCTGTTTAACTAATTTCACTTTCACGTTTCACTTCAGGATGGAATACTTCTAATGATCATTTTTTTAAAGTTTCACGCACACATGTTCTAATGTTCTAATTTCCCCGTTAAAGAATGTCGGGGTTCATTGGCCTGAGTCACAAAATCTAATCTCAGCACTTTTGAACTCTTTAGTAGACCTTTCCAATCCTTTTAGAAGGGGTTGAAAGGGTTTGGACGAAAAGGATGTTGAAAAGGCTCCCTGCCTGTTCCACATCCCTTTCGTTGGAAGCGCCTAAATCATACACCCGTTGTCTTCATCCATGCGTGGGGAGGCAAAGCGTGCACACCGTATCCTCTAGTGGATATATGTTCCCACGCTTTTGTGTCATACCGGGTTGAATCATGATACAATTGTCGTTTTTGTGTGTGAGTGTGTGTGTGATCACTTCAAGGGTAAAGGTACAGACATACAAGTCCTTAATGTAGTGAAACAAGTGCTTATGTGAACTGACTTGTTTTATGTGTTTTGAATATTCATCTACAAATTGAATCATTTTTCCACCCTCAGATTTCAAACTTCATTTGTTTTAACATTACTCATTTATTCAGTGCAGCCGTGCCTCGTTTTAATGGTTGTTTTCGTCTTGATACTGTTGGATTTTAAAAGTAATATTCAATATTATTCATGCGCTCAACGCTTGAGCATTTGCAGTTCTGTGTTATTACAGTGTTATTACAGTCTAATGGTTTTAATACAACATCAACTTATGGCAAAGTATGTAAAAACATGTAAAAACGCAACTTTAAAATTGAATGGCACTGGACTTACACAACAATGACAACGCTATAATTAAAGGGGGGGTGAAATGCTCATTTTCACTCAATCTCCTGTTAATCTTGAGTACCTATAGAGTAGTATTGCATCGTTCATATCTCCAAAAAGTCTTTAGTTTTATTATATTTATAAGTGAAAGATAGACTGTACCGAGTCTTTCCGGAAAAAAACGAGCGGCTGGGGGCGGGCCGTGTGGGCGATGTGTTAAAGCTGTGCTAATGCGCCGAGCTAGTAACGTTAACAACACACAGAGACATTTGTTCAACAGTTTTACTCACCGCCTGCGGTTCCAACGCACGACTGCGGACCTTTATCATTGTGACTGCTCGATCCTTAAGCATTAGACGATCTGCAAATCCGTGATCTGGGCTTTGTTTATAAAACAATCATCGTCGAAATGCAGGGATAGGCTACAGTCTTGCTCAACTCGTTTTTGCCCCGGAAAAACAAACTGCATCCACTATTCCCTTAACGCTGGGTTCTTTGGGAATCTGTGCAGGTTTGTCTTGCCCTGGCAACCAAAAACACACTTCTTTGGTGACACTGACTTCCCTAAAGCCGAGCAGAGCGCTTAGATGAGGTACTGCTTTCGCTCTCTTGCTCTGGTGTACGAGTGCGCGCGCGCCCGCGATCTTACCGGAGAAGTGCCCTTAGGACCCCTATAAGGAAATTCCGTTACATCTGACGTCACACATGTCCATACTCGAAAAAAACTTTCCGAAACTTGTGACAAACCGGAAGGACAATTTTTGGCACAGAAATACTCCTTCAAACGTACAATTTAATTTTTGAAACTTTGTCCATGTTTAGCATGTGAATCCAACTCTTTAACAGTGTAAAAAACTCAGTATGCATGAAATAGCATTTCACCCCCCCTTTAATGAAATTTAAAGTACAATGGAGAAACTTAAAGCTATGGTCTACGATTTCAAAGATTGTTCATTATTAATAACCTCGTTTAGATGCTGGTTATGGTTCTACAGTACAGTCCTAACAATATGAAGAGAAAAAAGAATGAAAAAAATCCATTCACTCTATTGGGTGTACAGCTGCAGAGAAGTTGACCAATGTAAGCTGTCCGGCCGGACAGCTTACATTGGTCAACTGCTCTCATCCAATCCCCCGCTCCTCTTGATGCTCGCGTCTCCACCCCACCGCACCCCACCCCGCCCCCCTCCTGCGTCATGAAATTTCGCGGGCAAGCAGCTGACAGTCTATGGTAGCTAGCAAAGTAGCATCAGCTCAGCAATGGAGAAAAAACAAACCAAAAAAAACGACGCTGACACGGCTGACTTTTTGTTGAGCAGGTAAGCATTTATTTTTTACTTTTATGGTGTGAGGTGTTACATAATAGCTTTTTATCGGTCTGACAACATGCTTATGCTGCCGGTCGGCATTGGAATGTTAGCCGTTTAGCATCGCCTATCACGGGTCAAAGTGATTATATTTCTTGAAGTGCTTGAATATATTTCAGTATATATTCAGTTTCTGTTCGAGCCGATCGGAATTTGAACAAGATGCGCCAATGTTTACTACCGGTGATCACAGCTTGACTGAGTGACGTTGTTTAGGTCGTTTCCCGGTGGGAGGGATCAGGTAGCACAGAAGGGAGGGGGGTGTGTGTGGAGGGGCGGGATGAGTTTTTTAAAACTTCACAACTGTCTCAGGCTTTCTCGACCGATTTTCAACATCGTAGACTACAGCTTTAACAAGTGGTGTTTACAGTGGTCCATGCCACTACTTTCTGACGCGTCACTCGGCGCTCGGGGATTTTCTCACTCTGAGAACTATTTCCTTCCTGCCTAGTCTGCGAGAGCCGTTTCCTTTTCTATCACAGCTCTGCTCTGAGACTGTTTTCCTCCGCTCTCACTGGACACCAATCTTCCAATCAGGCTTTACGAATGACAGCGCGGTCCTGCCGGTGGGCGGGGCTTACCAGAATCAGTGCTAAACTGCTGCACATCTCTTCTACAATCAAGTTGAACAAACTCCAGGCGTACATCTATCATGCAGAACTCCTCAACAAGTGAGTTATTTCATTTATTTAAACTTTTATAAAAATGGCAATTTGTAAATTAAGAAGAGTGAACAGGCTTATTGTGTGCAAAATATATTTTGATAATTGTGAATATAACTGTAAAACATAAAGTCAAACAACCCTATTTTTTTTTATTAAAAACACCACTACAATAACAACGTGTGTGTTGTGTGTAGATTTGCTGTTTAATAATAATCAATGCTGAGTGACAGAGATTTGTGTAGTTTTTGGCAACACTTTACAATAAGCTTTCATTAGGCTATTAGTTATTTAACGATGATGACTTCTACATGCATTTATTAATTTTAGTTCATGTTAATTTCAACATCTAGCCTATTTCAGAAATTAACATTTGCATTTTAGTAACAAAGATTAATAAAAGCTGTAAATAATATTGCTTATTGTTAGTAAATGATATCTAATACATTAAATAATGTAACTGTAACTCTCAGTGTCAAGTCTAGTCTGATGCAAATAGTTTCTTTTCAACCATTCGTTCAATAGTCTTCGTTTTCCGACTACATTTTGTGATCACATTTACATGAAGCTACTGCTTCTCCAGGATGTCCAACCGCTATCATAGCAGCCGCTAGATGGCGCGAGTCTGTCCCCGTGTATCTGTTTATGTAAATGTTCCTGTTTCTGTTCCTCCCTAGGGTCTTCAGTGTGGAGTGTTTGTCCATCAGTGTCCTGCTGTGTGTCTGCTCTCTGGAAGATGATGAGGACTTCTGTTTGTTCCTCTGAGGGTATGATTATTCTTTAAACAACATATTATTCATTTATTAACACACTCGCGGTCAAAACATGAGTTTAGTGTCATTTGTTTCTGAATGAAGATCTGCACTGAAATAATAGAGTGTGTTTAAGTTGATGTTCATCTTTTGTAGAAATGGATCAGTCTCTGGATGTTCCTCTCTCTGTAGAGGAGACCCGAGCAGAACCGGCCCAGAGTTCAGTGCGGCCATGTTCATTCACACACGAAGAAGTGTGTGTGTGTGATGATGATGATGATGATGAAGAGCAGCAGGACAATTTTAATTCACAATTTTATTGATTTCCAGTTAAATAGTTTGTGATTCAAAATAAAGCACTTACCAAAAAAGCTGAAATATTTTATTTATCTAGGCTATTACTTTTTTTTTTTTAAAATAAATCTCTTATGCTCATCAAGCCTGATATTCATTTGATCACAAATACAGAAAAAACAGTAATATTGCAAAATATTATTACAATTTAAAATAATGGTTTTCTATGTGAATATATAAAATGTAATTTATTCCTGTGATTAAAGCTGAATTTTCAGCATCATTAATTCAGTCTTCAGTGTCACATGATCCCTCAGAAATCATTCTAATATGATGATTGAATTCGTTTCGTTTATTTATTTATTTCAACACGGACAATGTGCAAAAAACATTAATTAAAGATGCTTTGCACCAGATTTAGCTTGAGCTAGTTTCCAGGTGAATTACGATACAAAATATACAATATAAAATGTAATTAGTCACTCAAATACAACTATTAATTCATTCATTCAACCATTCCCCATACAACCATCAATCAAAGTAAATCATACCAAAATTACAATAAAACATCACTAAAACTCACATACACAGTTATCTATGCTGACACGACTGGTTTTCCAATAGCACTTTCCTTGTATTGCGAGAGAAATCCTTCAGGTCAGGAAAGTTTCAGACTCTGTGGGAGTTTGTTCCATTCTTTGATGCCTTTAAATGAGAAGTCTGTCTGTGCACGTTTAGGCATTAGGCAATCATTGCAACTCGTGGACCTGGAGCTCCTTGTCATCTGTTCAGAGCTGGACAACAAATGTTTTCAGGGGAGGAGGCGCAAAATTATTCAAAATTTAAAAAACTAATTGCACATTGGCATACACAATTATATCATCAAAGTTTAACATGCTGTATTTTCCAAGAATCAGACAGTGATGATATCTCAGTGGCTTTTTGTCTAATACTTTAACAGCTTGATTATATAAAGATTTTAAAGGTTTTATTGCTGTTTCACTCGACCAACAAGAAATACAGTAATTAATATGAGGAATTATCATTGCCTCCAAGTAAATTTTTGCTGCATCATGAGTCAATGTATTCCTAATATGTCTAAAAACAGACAAACTGTATTTTAACGTGCTGCAAATTTTCTTAACATGTTTTTTGAAAGTAAAGGCTAACAAGGCCTATATTTAAATTCCTTCACTACTTTTATTTGACTCTGGTTTGCATAAATGCATGGAAAGGAGGACTTCAGTCGTTGAGTTTTGGTAAAATACATTGTGTTGTTTAATATATATTTTTTTTATATATATTTTTTTTTTTTTTTTTGGAACCTGTGATAGTTTTTTCAGGATTCTTTGATGAATAAAGAGTAAATAAAACAGCATTTTATTTAAAATAGAAATTCTTTGTAACAATATATTCACTAGTTTGTGGTCAGCTAATTTTTTAAAAAGGAAATCAATACTTTTATTCAGCAAGGAATGTGTTAAATTGATAAAATGATAGTAAAGATTGTTAGAAAAGATTTATATTTTGAATAAATGCCGTTCTTTCGAACTTATTTATTCATCAATGAATCCTGAAAAAAGTACCACATGTTCCAAAAAAATATATTAATCAGCACAACTGTGTCCAACATTGATTATAATCCTTGTATGGGCATGTTTTTCCTTTTCTTTAAACGTTGTCATGTGTGTGTGTGTGTGTCCAGTAGGCTTCACTCTTGGGTAATTGGTCACTGAATATAGGAGCCTGAAATCTTCCCTCGGGTGTTGGCTGGAGAGAAGGTGCACACAATTTTTCACACAGCACAAGGACTGAAACTGGATTCATTGACTGTTTATTTGGATTTTTGGTTACTTGAAAGCAAGACTAGTCACAGTAAAATAAATCTACAGCAACTGTAACGATGTTGCAAAATGTAGATCTGCAATAGAACATCAGTGTTGCTGATAAATCAAGTGAGTTTTTAGAGGAAGATGACAATGTGTCAGTGATTAGCAGTAAGAAAACATTTCCTAATAACTAAATGGAACATTTTCATAACAAATAGAAGTTAAAGAAAAAATAAATGAATACGGCTCCTACAACTTGTGGACATTTCAGTAAATAATAATCCAGGCGTGCGCGTCCATTAACAAGCGCCGTCCAGCCAGTGATGACTGATGAAAATTCAGCTTTGAATCAAAGAAATAAATTATATGTTAAAATGGAAATTCATTATTTTAAATTGTAATAATATTTCATAATATTACTGTTTTTCCCCCTGTTTTTTATCAATTAAATACAGGCTTGACGAGCGTAAGAGAATTTTTTTTAAAAAACGTAAAAAAATAGTAAGGTTTCTAAACTTTTGACCGGTAGTGTGTTCATGGTCATGATTACACCGTAACAAGCAAATGCTTTTTGAAAAATCTTCTGTTGAAAACAATGAGTGATAACATTCGGGTAATCTAGGCTATATAATTACTAGGGCTGCACGATACACCTATCTCCCGATTCGATATTATGATGATACTTGGGTGCCGATATGAATTGCGATTTATTTATTTATTTTTAAGAATTGCTATTCCACAAGTATTGTGATTCCAAATTGCGATTTTAACACCATGGGGAAAGTTAAATCATAGACTTGTACAGACTGTACATGATGAGTCATATTTACAAAAACAATTAATCACATTTTTCTGACTTATTTTAGAAGCATCATACAGTACTACATTCTTTTTAATAAATGATTCAAGAACAAATACATTTTTTAACAGTCCTTGTCAATGTAACAATTACAGTATTGTAGATCGAATTACAGTAATCGATGAAACTGTAGCCTAGGCTATTCGATATTTTAAGCGCCAAGTTTTTATCAAAAGCTGATTTACTCTATTTTGATCTCTATCGTAGACATCGGTGTTTATTTGAACTTTAAACTTTTATCCCAGTATTTCTATGATAATTTGAACTATTGTATCACAGAAATAATGATACTATGAGGTTGAAAAGACTGCTGTTTCATGACAACTCTCTCCAAGTCAGCGCCAACACAGCTTTGAATGATGCGATATGATTTTGCCAAAGGTTTAATAGACAGAAGAATTGAAAGATCGCGTGGGTGTTTGAATCGAGATCACAGTCTATTAAAGATGAAACGTGCAGCTCTACTGTCTCATCTCTCTCTCAGTGTGTTCCACGCGCCCACGTCACTCAACACTCATAATGACACATTTTATTCTGTTGAAACAAAAGTGGCTAACTTCTGTCAACCTCATCTAAAGCAAGGGCAACAATAAAGCAATTTAATTTGAATTAATATCGATTATGTAATTTAAAAAAATCGATTTTATACCTAGGTGAATTGATTTTTTTTTTCTCCCAGCCCTAATAATGAGATGATTTAATGATTTGTAAAAGAAGAAAATTGCATAATTTCTGCAAACACACAGATCCTTTATCGATTTAAAGAAAGAGTAAAGGCTTGACTTTTGGCAGATTGTGAGAAATTTGTGGTTTTGGTTTTACTGTTTATGATTCTCTTATTCGTTTCTGCTCCTGTTGTCTCTTCCAGAATCTCCAGTTTCCTCCAGTCCAGCTCCTCCACACTCCTCCTCCAGCCCAACACCTCCCAGCTCCTCTGACCTACACTGGCTTTATGCTTTAATAACTGCAGTCGTCATCTTCATCATCATCATCATCATCTTGGTTTTTTGCTGCTTCTGTAGGAGGAAGGCAAGTATTACTAAAATAAAATATATAAAATATTATTTTATTTATGGATATGAGCATTACTGTGGTTCTAATAATCTGAGTCTGTATTCACCAAAATCTTTCGGCTAAAAGTTTCTACTAACGTGGAAATTTAGGAGCAGCTCTTAAAAATGAAGGCGTTTCACTCCTAATTTTAGATCTTATAGATTTTTCATCTACGAGTAATTCAAACATTTGAACACTAAAAGTAGCAGCTGAACCCAGAACAGTTTAGATGTCGCCCTCAGGACTTCTGTATCACTAAAACTGACTGAGACGATCCAGAGCCTGTTGTTGCTGTACATTCATGACACCGACCTTTAATACGGTATCGTCTGAATCGCTATGGGGTCATCCCTTCAAATCAACCAGAAGTCCCCGGCTCAAATTTTAGATATTTACTGAGTAATCCACTGTTTTGTGGAGGAGAAAAACCAACCAAACATGAATTAATTAATTTCTGAGCTGTCACTGTCGGCATATAATGAAACACAGATTGCTAAAGTCAACATATTTAACTAATAGACTTACCAATCTCTGTGTAAAAATAAAATAGGGATGCTGTCATCTTTCTAAAGTCATTTTAACCTCCTGTAAATTGCCTCCAAATCTCAGGTGAGAAATGTCATTTTGACCCCCTCGACAAAACAGTGGATTACTCAGTAAATATACATCTGTGACATTTAATATTCTGGCTTTTCTTCACTATTTATGTTTGTCTTTCTACAGTCATAGCAAGTGTGTAAATCACACCTTTTTATTTTGTTTACGTGACGTCTTGTAATTGTGTGTGTGTGTGTGTGTGTGTGTGTGTGTAGGCTGTCAGAAACAGTCAGCATCAGATGATGAAGGAGCCAGAGAAACTCCAGCTGTCTCCAGGTATGAAGCTCTTCACTGTTTGATGCATCACATGACTTTTCCATTATTAGGATATTTCTCTTTGCCGTGTTGTTCCTCACTAAGGACAGTTTTCTGCTGTTGTCTTCACAGATCCAGTGTCTCAACAGAAAGAATTGGAAGTCATGATTGTGTAGCCGTCGCCATGAACGGTTGTGGAGAACATTCTGAAGCTCTTCTCACGTCTTCTTAAAACACTTGAACACTTTAACCTTCTTCAAACTATCAGTCCAACATGTTTATTCAGATTGACAGTGATAACCATTGCGATGGACAGCACCAAAACATGTGGAAATAGATCCCCAGCATTAAGTGTTGCAGTGCAGTGTTGCCCTTCTGCTTGTTCTGTCTCCTGTAATGTGTTTCTGTGATTTTGTCTCATGAATGTTAAAGCCCCACTGAAGTGTCTTGGTAAGCGCAGCTTTGATAAGTTGATGTAATTTCCTCTGAAACAGGAAGCGAAGGCGGGACTTATATAATGGCTCCTCCCCCTTTTCAAATAGCCAATAGCGTTTAGTTTACAGCACCATTGAAGTGAATCTGAGCATTGATGATTTGCTGGATTCAATAGTAGAGATGTGAATAAATTCTAACCATGTCATTCTTAACCAACGTAAAGTTAGAAAACTTGAGCGTTTGAGCAACCGAACACACATCTCCAACACACATTCCTCCATCGCTTTGGCCAGGTGGTGTTTATAGCATAGGGGGCGGAGCTTTAGTTTCTAGAGAGCATTTGATTGGACAGAAGATGTGATGAGAAGCTGAAGTCTGCGGTGATGTCTTAAAAATCCCTGATCCATTTTAGCAGAAGTGAAAGACTGCGTTCTGAATGTTTAAATCGCATAAATACCAGTTTTGTCATTGTTTTGGAACACACCGGCTTATTCATAACCTTAAGACTAACATATACATACTAAAAGCTAAAAAACGTACATTTTGATTTCAGGGGGCCTTTAAATAATACACATTTGTCTACAGTTTAAGATGACGTGGAAAAATCAGACAATGTAACATTGAAGTTATTTCATGAAAATGTGGATTTACACCTTCACAACATGAATTATACTGTTAATATTTACTTGTAAGCTGGTATTGATGCTAATAATCTGTATTATACAGTTATACATCTTTTATTATATTGCTGAGATTGCAGGTTTGATGTATCAGAGATGAACAGAAGCTTCTACAGCAGATCTTCAATCAGATCCACACATTATGATTTATGTTAGGATATGCGTATACTTGCAGTCTTTATAAAGGGAAAATAACTGGTCTGAATTTGGTTATCATGAGAGATTCTCACATGTATAAAGCACAGTCTCTTTACACAGGCATCGCATTACCGCACTTTATTTCAGAAAATCTGGCTTGTGGTTACAGAGATGAAGTGTGTTTCTCTTCATTATTTGATGCTATATTTTAGTGAACATTCGGGGCTTTCCAGAAATACCGAATGATGTAAGGTTTCGAAAACTTCCTCAGTCTTTACATTGACTGAATGATCAAATGCAGCACTCTTATGGAAATATGATAATAGATGTTTTTATTTCTATTTTTATTTATAGGCTACATTTACTTTTTGCCTTTACATTATATCCTTTTTTTAAGTAAAGTGCCTTAAACAACATTTAAAGGTGCTAAAATAAAATTTATTATTAAACCTGGCTTCATTTTCAAATGATTTGTCATAAAACATCTCAGGAAAATATGTGGTTTCTAAAAATGTGTGACTTTGTTATGAAACAGAGCACTGAGTTCATGACCGCTGAATAGAGACATCAGGACTTATGTTCATCAGGCATTCTGGGAGACGCAACAAGTGAACAGGGAAAGAAAATATATATACATTTTCTTATGAAAATATTCCCAATTATTAAATTTTTACTCCCATTATTACACTTCTTTTTTCATTACATGTTGCCCCAAGAACATTCATTTATCTATTTATTTAAATGACCTGGTGTCCACTACAGAGGACATAGCATAACACAGGAATAAAATACTTGTTTTTCCAAAAATGTCTATTCAATTTGTTTCTTCTTCAAACAATGTAATACAAAACTAAATTCACAAAAATATATGCTGTATACTTTGGTTCTCAGGATAATAGAGTTGAAGTGTTTCCTACATTTCCTGTCTCGCTCATCTTCAAAAGCACTTCTTCACAGACAAGCTTATGGTTAGATGAAGTGTTTCTGTTTTTGTGTGGTTGTTTTTCCTAAACCACTATTCATTACTGTGTTTCTGTGTTTATTGAAGGCTGACGGGCCGGGCTGGGAGGCGATAGATTTTCTTGCCTTCTGGTATTTCAAGTATGGAGTGTGTTTGCGCATATAACCGCTTACACCTCACTGTAATGTGTGTGTGTGTGTGTGTGTGTGTGTGTGTGTGTGTGTGTGTGAGAGAGAGAGAGAGAGAGTCTGTGTGTGTGTGTGTGTGTGTGTGTGTGTGTGTGTGTGTGTGTGAGAGAGAGAGAGAGAGTCAGTGTGTGTGTGTGTGTGTGTGTGTGTGTGTGTGTGTGTGTGTGTGTGTGTGTGTGTGTGTGTGTGTGTGTGTGTGTGTGTGTGTGTGTGTGAGTCATGATAAATATAATATCCATTACTGTAATGACAAGACAAGTTTCTGACTGTCAGTTAGTGTTTACTCTCCCTCAAACCTGTACGAGTTTCTTTCTTCTGCTGAACACAAAACATATATATATATACAGTGGTGGTCAAAATTGATGGCACCCCTGATAAATATGATAAAAAATGGCTGTAAAAAATAAATCTGCATTGTTTATCCTTTTGATCTTTCATTAAAAAAAATTCACAAAAATCTAACCTTTCATTGAAGTAAAAGAATTGAAAGTGGGGGGTAAATCACATTATGAAATAAATGTTTTTCTCCAAAACACACTGGCCATAATTGTTGGCACCCTGTTATTAAATACTTTTTGCAACCTCCTTTTGCCAAGATAACAGCTCTGACTTTTCTCCTATAATGCCTGGTGAGTTTGGAGAATAACTGACCAGAGATCAGAGACCATTCCTCCATACAGAATCTCTCCAGATCCTTCAGATTCACAAGTTCATGTTGGTGCTTCTTCTCTTCAGTTCAGCCCACTCATCAGGTCAGGGAACTGGGACGGTCATGGCAGAAGCTTCATTTTGTGCTCAGTTACCCATTTTTGTGTTAATTTTGATGTTTGTTTTGGATCGTTGTCCTGATGGAAGATCCAACCACGGCCCATTACAAGATTTCTAGCAGAGACAGTCAGGTTTTGATTTTTTATCTGTTGGTATTTGCTAGAATCCATAATACCATGTATCTGAACAAGATGTCCAGGACCTCCAGCAAATAAACAGGCCCACAACATATAAGATCCAGCAGTGTATTTAACCGTAGGCATGGGGTACTCTTCATCCCTGTTTGCACCAAACACATCTGGTGGGTTTGCTGCCAAAAAGCCCTTTTTTTTATTTCATCTGACCACAGAATCCGGTCCCTTTTGAAGATCCAGTCGTGTCTGACCACTGAATATGCTGGAGTTTGTTTTTGGAGGAGAGAGGAGGATTTTTCTTGAAACCCTCCCAAACAACATGTGGGGATGTAGGGGTTGTTTGATAATTTTTTTTTAGGTTTTCTGACCCCCAAGACTCAACTAATCTCTGCAATTCTCCATCTGTGATCCTTGAAGAGTCTTTGGCCACTCAAACTTTCCTCCTCACCGTCCATTAATACAATATAGACACACGTCCTCTTCCTGGCAGATTCGTAACATCTTTAGTTGATTATAAATTCTTAATTATTGCCCTGATGGTCTTTAGCTATTTTCTTACAGCCACTTTCTATTTTGCGAAGCTCAACAATCTTTTGCTGCACATCAGAACTGTATTCTGTTGTTTTCCTCATTGTGATGGATGATTAAGGGAATTTGGCCTTTGTGTTTCCTCATATTTAAACTCCTGTGAAACAAGAAGTCATAGCTGGATAGTTTCATGTTCCTAGTCACCCTGGTGTGCTAAATAAAGGTAAATATTAATGGGAATATACTTCAGAGATATTTTTCTCATAAAAAATTCTAGGGGTGCCAATAATTGTGGCCGATGTGTTTTGGAGAAAAACATTTATTTTATAATGTGATTTACCCCCCAATTTCAATTATTTTACTTCAATGAAAGGTTAGATTTTTGCGAATTTTTTTGAAGGAAAGATCAAAAGGATAAACAATGCAGATTTATTTTTTTACAACCATTTTTGTTCATATTTACCAGGGGTGCCATCAATTCTGACCACCATAGCCTATTGTGAAAAATGTCAGTAACTGCACATATATGATGAAATAGTTTTAATTTTTGTGTGAACTCCCTTAATGACAGATGAAGATGTGTTTGTCTTCTTCAAAAAGCAAGAAACAAGAAACATTGTCAGAGTAAAGTTAAGTCTGTTAAACTGCCTCCTTGTCTTTATTATACCTGTAACATTACAGAATTCATTAATTAATATATTGTTGAGATTAATATAGACTAAAAACCTGAATACATTATTCATTTCCTGATTCCTCCGCAGCATCTGGGCGATTTTTGTAAGTGGTGATTTTTGTGACTTCCTGTCATCATCAGACTTTTGCAATGTGTGCAGTGTTTATAGTGACTCATAGCCTACTGTATCTTTCCGCGCTCACGGAGTATACGAGCATGCCGAACTTCAAAACAAGTAAGTTTACAACATAATTTCAACATTTGATGCATTTTAAAACTTTCATTGCATTTTTACTTTGTAAAAAATAAAAACATAATTATAGAGCGCTATAGAGCGCTAATTATTATAATAATTATAATGCGCTACTCGCATACTTTTTAATATTACAAATAAACTCTATTTTCCATAAATTCAACTGATACACATAGCTACCCTGTGGGTTTATAATTTAGAAATTAACAAATGTGTTTTTATTAAATAACACTGACAAAGGTTAATGCTGTTAAAGAACATTGCTCATTGTTAGCTAATGCATCAAATAATATACCTTATAACTAAGTGAATTTAAGTGACTTTCCAGTCTTAAAGTGAGTGTAGGCATGATGTGAGAGAGTGATATAAATAGATCAGTGGAATAGTTATCCTGCAATTGATGCTAGGCCTATAATAACTAGTAATGGTGTATCTGTTCCTGTTTCTGTTCCTGTCCAGGCTCTTCAGTGTGGAGTGTTTGTCCATCGGTGTCCTGCTGTCTGTCTGCTCTCTGGAAGATGATGAGGACTTCTGTTTGTTCCTCTGAGGGTATGATTATTCTTTAAACAACATATTATTCATTTATTAACACTCGTGGTCAAAACATGAGTTTAGTGTCATTTGTTTCTGAATGAAGATCTGCACTGAAATAATAGAGTGTGTTTAAGTTGATGTTCATCTTTTGTAGAAATGGATCAGTCTCTGGATGTTCCTCTCTCTGTAGAGGAGACCCGAGCAGAACCGGCCCAGAGTTCAGTGCGGCCATGCTCATTCACACACGAGGAAGAGAGTGTGTGTGTGTGAGCGATGATGATGATGATGAGCAGAATATGAACTAGATATTCACGTTTCTTTTTGTATTAAATATTTTCTGTGATCACTTATTAAAAGAATGATTACAAAAAGCATGTTTCATTCCTTTTCATATAGTTTCTTATTCCATCGCTCCATAGTTTTTTTTTTTCTCACACAATAGAATTAAATGGTGGTAAAATATTTTTTAAAATAGCCAATCTTCTTTTGTGTTCAGCAGAACAAAGAGTAGGGAGAGGGAGAGTAGAATTTTCCTTTATAGATGAACTGTCTCTTTAAAAGGATCGGCATCTCTCGTATCTCCTGTAATGCTGCAGTGACTGAAAATAAGGCAATTCAGACGGACCGAAACACTACTGTCTATCTTCTGCCTTTTTTCAAAATGCAAAATGCCTCACATCTCTTGCTAAATGAAGCAATGCATTTAAAATATCACAAACATCTCAAAAGCAAACATTTGTCTTACGTTGCAAACACCTTTTCCATAATATTATATTTTGGATATATCATATACACACAGTTATTCAAAACCTAAAGCTCTTCTTTCATGAGCTCTATGTACATTTCTGTACAGGATTGAAAGTAATTGGCAGAGAGATGTTGAAAAATTCAAGGAAACACGAAAGTAAGATTGAAAGCAAACTTTTTTTTTTTTTTTTTTTTTTTTTACTGTAAGCATTTGTGTAACCTATAACTTGACCTTTGACCTATTCTAAAGCCTTGATTATTTGGTGTTCAGTAAAACAATGAGTGTTTGCACATGTGAGGAGTGTGTGTGAGTCTCTGATGAATAATGTGGTATTTTGATAAGTTGTGTTTAAAAATAGAAATCAAATACTTCCTGTTAGATTTTTGTGTGTTGCATTAGAGAATTGTGTATTGTGGTTTGCAAAAAGTGTTTTAGGAAATTGAAAACTGTGTAGAAGAATTAGAGTATGGTTTTGCAGATTTGCAGTGTGGTAATGTGTTTAGATTTGCAGTGTGTGGTAATAGATTCACAGTGTTGGAATGTGTTTAGATTCACAGTGTTGGAATGTGTTTAGATTCACAGTGTGGGAATGTGTTTAGATTCGTAGTGTGATAATAGATCCGCAGTGTGTGGTAATGTGTTTAGATTTGTGGTAATGTGTTTCAGATTCAGTGTGTGGTAATGTGTTTGAGTGTCAGGTTTCAGAGAATGCAAATGATGATTCCTCGATCATCCTGCAAAGAAAAGAGACTCCAGCTGATCTCAGTCTCTCTGCTGCTGTAAACACTCTCAGAAAACCTGCTATTTTGCGTCAGCTGCGGATGGTTTGGACACGTTTGACGATGCTTTCTCTTTCACTTTGTCATCTTTTTAATCATGCTCCACATTTACTTAACCGTGGTAGGCCTACCAATTTCGTCACTCTTTACTTCCCTTATAACTTTCCTCGTTTCTGCTTGAGTTTTCTTATATAATGCCATATGTTCCCAATTATGTGTTTTCTTCAGTATTTTAAATGTTTTCCTTTTTGTTTCTGACTGCTATTGAACGCTTCTCATTCCAGCATGGAAATATTTTCTCCTCCCTGTGATAGAAATATTTGATGTAATGGATAGGCTATTTTCAACATTAAATGTACAGAGAAATGCAGACTAAGGATGCTCTGTCTGGTCACAGGCCATATATAGGCTACTTAACCAAAAAGTGCTTAACACAGCAGAACTAACAGTCATATGCCTAGCTCAGATCATTACACACCAATTACCAGAACAAATCACAGTGAAGAAGACTTGAGTGACATTGATTTTTACTCAACTGTAAACATGTATCTTTCTATTCAGGAGACCCACTTGGTTGTTGTGGCCAGTGATCTCCCGGCCGTGAATAAACCTTCAAAAGAAAACAAAAGAACATCCAAATGTGATTGAGGTAGTGATAGTAGCTTCATCGACGGGACGCCGTCACCTTACTTCAGGGAAGTATTGTATTGCATTGCATTGTATTGTATTGTATTTTTAACAACTGCAAGTTGTTTAAACTGTCCGTGGTGAAGAAGTCAGATTAAGTAGGTTGTATTCGTATTAAGAATTTCCACGACAGTATAAGTAACCTCCGAACACCTGCTGGTAAACTTTTTACAAGGATGAGGCAACGAAACCTTGACAAAACATTACAAATGAGTTAAGGGGCTGCGTAAAAGTAACTAAATGAGGTTTTCAACAAGGTTTTCATGATTTTCAAGTATTTCTCATGAAATATTTACTCAAACTGTAACAAGCCTAAAACAGCAAAATTGACGATGTTTTGTTCCCATAATAATGACTGTACTGGTATATAAAAACCTCTTAATGTCAAACATCATTTAACTTGTATTTACGGCAGAAATAAATGCCTGATGATTTTCTTAACATGTTTAACAGCCGGATGGATAGGCCTAAGGGCCACAACAGCAAAGGTTGCAGTTTAATACCAAGTACGGATGATCCAGGAAATAAAGACAGTGTCTGACCAGACAAGTGCTGATCAGCATTTACCAAGGAAGTGAAATGTAGAAATGAAAAAAAAGGGCATTTTGTTACCTAAACTGAAGACAGCAGAAGATGATGACTCCATTACAATAAGAAGGCAGTTCCCGTTTTGGTAGAGATTCACATAGACATCAACAATTCTAACGATATGTACAGGAGGAAGTCCGCCAGTGCATCTCCACCTCTCGTCTAGCTTTGGGACAGTCATGAAGCATCTACAATAGAGAGCGAAAATGAGCATTAAAAACTAAAGCTTGTGAAAAATATTATTAATATTAATTATTAATTAACAATTAATAATAAAATAATAATAAAATAAAGCACAAAATAATATGACATATGGGGGAAAAAAAGCACAGGAATTATATATACACTGTGTGTGTGTGTGTGTGTGTGTGTGTGTGTGTGTGTGTGTGTGTGTGTGTGTGTGTGTGTGTGTGTGTGTGTGTGTGTACAGTTTAAAAGAGCAGAACATAAATAGGTGTCAAATCTCATATAAATAGGTATCGTTGAGAGGATTTCTGGAGTTTTACCTCCCTCTAGTGGTAACAAAGTAATATGCAAGTCAAGGAACTGGATGATCAGACAATCCTGACAAAACTGATCAGATTCTAGTCCACTATGTGTATGTGTGAGATTTCATAAGATGATCATCCTCTAAGGAAATGGGATTTAAATCGCTTAGTACTTTATTCAGTTTTCACACTAAAATGATGCAGTGATACTCTTTTAAATGAGTTTCATGAATGACCTCATCGATCCATTTGTAACGATTTAAATTTCACACATCCCTTTTTTCAAAAACAAAGCATATAATTTACTGTAGGCAACTAGCCCAAATGCCCTTCATACATTTTAAAAGGATGACCTTTTAAAATATACAGAACATTTATAAGGTTGCGTAAAGTTAACAGCCACTTTCACTCCCAACTCACATTTCAGAGCCCTGGAAAACTGAGCAGTATTTTATGAATGCTAAGAGCAATGCCATCATTGAAAATGTCAAATATTTACTCTCAATCCCAAGACCTGACTGAAACATCACTGGCAGCAGAATGTGGTCCAGTCATAAAGCTAGGTTAATGTTTCTGTCCCTGTCCAGGCTCTTCAGTGTGGAGTGTTTGTCCATCAGTGTCCTGCTGTCTGTCTGCTCTCTGGAAGATGATGAGGACTTCTGTTTGTTCCTCTGAGGGTATGATTATTCTTTAAACAACATATTCATTTATTAACACACAAATAACTTGAAAACACTTGTAAAATCTCTAGTGTGACTCTATAATCCGGTAAGAAACAAAACTGTTTAAAAATGTGTCTTTTATATTATGAATTTTGTGCTGAAGAAAAAAATAACTGATATCATTTTAATAAGTGCTTCATTTCATTTTTAATGGTTTTATTATAACATTTTTCATTTAAATTTTACATTTTAATTACTAAAATTATTTGATTAACAAAGTCAAATGCTTTAGTTTGGGAAACCAGTGAAACTTCAAAAGTGTGGAAATGTTGAAAAATAATAAAACCCAAATGGTCAGAAACTATTTAATACAAAGTCAATAAAAATATGAATTTCCAATTTGATTGTCCTGCTGTTCTTCATCATCATCATCATCATCCTCATCATCGCTCACACACACTCTTCCTCGTGTGTGAATGAGCATGGCCGCACTGAACTCTGGGCCGGTTCTGCTCGGGTCTCCTCTACAGAGAGAGGAACATCCAGAGACTGATCCATTTCTACAAAAGATGAACATCAACTTAAACACACTCTATTATTTCAGTGCAGATCTTCATTCAGAAACAAATGACACTAAACTCATGTTTTGAGCGCGAGTGTGTTAATAAATGAATAATATGTTGTTTAAAGAATAATCATACCCTCAGAGGAACAAACAGAAGTCCTCATCATCTTCCAGAGAGCAGACAGACAGCAGGACAATGATGGACAAACACTCCACACTGAAGAGCCTGAAGAGGAACAGATGCACATAGTAAATATAGAGTCAATCTTTCTTAACTGGTGGGTTGCAAGACCGTTTTGAGTAAGTCGAATAGTGTGCAGTCAACAACAAACGTAAATCTCTTTTTTTCTGATGCTACTTTTATTTTAGAAAATGTGTGTGAAAGCTTGTGACACTTCTGTCAGATGCTGAGAAAAGCGCGTTGACCTTATTCAGTTAGCTATGTTCGGTAAGATGAGATGTTGTCAGGCCAAATGTCAGTAAAACTAACTTTTCTGTAATACGGCTGACAGCCTTTGTAGGCTATTGTGCTTCCGTACGCACATGTATCACGCGCAAATGCGGCGCGCTGTAGCCGTAGTTCTGTCGACAATAAACTCATGTAAGAATCAAAAAGGCGATTAAAGCTGTCAAAACTGCATGCATGTATGTGTTATATATGCGTCACATGTGTCTGGATTCAAATATTCTGCTATGCGAGATCACAATATGAGGCACAAACTGATATGTAATGTTTTAATGTCCAAATAAATGTGAGCACTGTGCATTTGTACTAGAAGATAGGCATTCATTTTGCTTTAAGGACAAACAAAAACGGATAATTTTTAAATCCATAAAATAACTAATTTTACATTCTGGCAACATTACATTATATGAAAAACATAACATTTTACATTATGTGCTGTTGACTTCCGCCTTGTTCACATTCTTGCACATGGGGATTTAAAAGATAACTTTTGTTTTCCTTTTTAATTTAGGTATGATAGAACTGTTGCAATTATTTATTTTGAAAACTAATATAGAAAGGTTTTTTTTTTTTTTTTTTTTGACAAACTCAGAATTGGTTGAAGAGTTTATTGATCATATAAAACGCATTGAAGGTTGAATTATATTTGGACTACAGTATTTAACTGCATGTTATCTCATCCATGAAGATGCAACAATGTAGAACAAGCTATTGATTTTGAGAACCAGAACCAATCTAACTGAGCAAGCTGAACTTTAGTGTGTGCCCTTTTATTACTATTTAATTCATTTTAATATGAGGTGGTGGGTAGTAATAAAAAAATATAAAATTCACTCAGTATTCCATGATTCCTAATTCACTACTATTAGGCCTACAATTAAGCACAACTGAACTTTATTCAGTTGTGTAGGCACTAAAACAGTCCAATACATTATAGTCAAATTATTTTTTATGATAAAATAATTAATATTTCTGTGCCACCCCAGACTGGTTGCTGGCCCTTGCCTGGCCACCCCTATGAAAAAATCCAGGCTCCGCCACTGAATTAAATGTCGCCAGAGTTAAAGTGACTTTTCCCACATACTCGCCATCCACATTATCCTGGAATTGTTCGCTGAATGTTGCCAGAGTTTGCATATTTTCGTGCGTGCGCACCCGCTGCCAGGTGACATGTTTGACTCAAGACGCAAAGGGCAGCGTACAAGAGAGTGAAACATCCTGACCCAACACAACTGTGTCTCCTCGGCTCGTGCTACAATACCTGAAAGGAGCTGTGGGATGAAAATAAACAAGTTATTAGTTTGCAAGCCTAAACACAGTTTTGTCCTAAAAAGAAATGCAATGTATTGAATAAAAAGTAGGATTCTCGTGACTAACCTCAGTTTATGAAGCTTACAAGTAGGATCAAGTTCAGCAGACACAACATGTCGAATGTTTGGCATGGTCCGTTTGTAATCTGACACATATATATAGTCGAATCATTTTCGAAAGTAAAAGGAAAAATCCCCACATGACGCGCTAATACTGGTTGTGATGGTTGTGAGCTTACAAAAAAAAAAAAAAAAAAAAAAGGGTTCCCTCGTCTCGCGTAACACACGTGATTTCCGGAAGTAGCAGATAAACGTAGCCTATAAAAAAATACATTGAACATTTTAAAACCTATTTTATGATGAACATGTTTTAGAGTTAGTTTTGTGATATTTCTGTGATAGTTTTGGAGACTGGAAAAGAAAAAAAATTCTCGTCATTAACATTAAAATAAGAAGAAATGGAACATGAAGCAATAGGCTATTAATAGCTACAGCCTACATGACAAAAATAGGCTACAGTTCAGTTCCTGCATTCATGTCATTTGAACTGCCTACGTCACCATGTGACTTTCCTATCTAAATGGCAGGATATTTTGTATTATGACAGGTAAAATGAGCTATCACTTTTGGGAAGGAAAAGTCCATGTTAAACAAGACTCACATTTCCCAGAAACTAATCTGCAAATGCAGAAATGGTTTGTATATTTGCTGTCTCACGTAAATGTATCGTGGCAAATGGTCGGCATCAAGAGGACCCCATGAAAATGCGTCTCTATTGCACGCATTGTGTTTATCGTGCAATTTATACGCGAAAATTAGTTTTTACGTGCATATGATACGCAGTTTTCGCGTGCATTTGATACGCACTTTATTGCGTGTAATAGACACGCACCCCACACGACTAATCCTACCCATGTGTATGCACTTACCACTACTAAATCTACCCTAAACCTACCCATGCGTATCGTACGTAAAAACTAATTTTGGCGTAAAAATTGTACGATAAACACAATGTGTGCTATAGAGACGCATTTAGTGTGATCGGGTTGCAAGATGCGCTGGGCTGGACATGTGGCCAGAAGTTCGGACGGGCGATGGACGCGGGCCGTGACCGAATGGCCGCTACTTGACATAAAAAGACCGATCGGCCTTCCCGCAACCCGATGGTGAGACTCGCTCAAACAAGACATCGGCAGAAACTGGATGGGCCTGGCCAGGGACCGAAAAGCCTGGCAAAGTTTTTGTGGCCTGCGTCGAAAGACCGACATACAGGCTGATTGAAGAATTGCTATTTTACAGAAAAGGATATCACGTACTTATTCGTTTAGCAAATGGATATATTAACATGTTGTCAAAAATGTTTTTACTAGCATAATTTAAAACCAGGTTGTTGGTTGTATTTGTCAGCGGATTGATATCAAATAATGTTCTAATTAATGCATCATAATTTTCTTATTAAATTTCCTCCCAGTGGACCAAACCATCAGGAAGTATCCTGCAACTTGACGCTTGATCAACATTATCACACCTCAGCGTACACCTTAGCCAATGAGGTCTATTTTTATAGTCTATATAAAAATAATGATGCATCAGACGTTTTTTTTTTTTTTTCCAATAATCGTGCCTCGAATGTTATTTCTAATAAAGTAAAATAAATAATTAACAAAATTATTCATAGATATTATCCTGTAAATGCAGCCATATAGCCTATATATTCATATAGGCTACGGTTTGTGATAAATGTAGTTTTTGTAAGACATAATTTGAAGATATTGAACATTTATTTTTGATTGCAGTTTTTATATTTCTTTAAAATAGACATGACAAAAAATTAAACACTAATCTTGATCTAGAACCTCATGATGAGGAACATCACATTATTAATCTTTAAAATATTTTGTTTTTAAAGTTTAAAGTTTTAAAGTCATAAGACAAAAATAACTTAATAGAAACCCTCATACAATAACTTTTGTAATACTGATCTCACAATATAGCTTTGAAACCTTTTCAAACAGGAGATCACAAATCAAAAAGCTCATAAACATTTTTAAAGCTTTTTAAATTCATGTAACTGCCCTATATTATAACACTTTTTATCCTAGGCTATTTATTTTAGTATTTAATTATTTATTATTATTATATATTATTTTATGTTCATTGTATATTTTAGTTGTTGTTGTTATTCTCTGTTTTACACACTCTGTGATCAGTGCATTATAGGTGGCGATGGTGAAAATGAAAGTGGAAGAAAAGAGCGATACAAGCTTTTCTTATTGAACAATGTATCATGTAGGCTAAAAACAACATGCCAACAATAATTCATCACTACTTTAATTATAACAGTTTGATCAGGTGCAAAAGTAAATAACAAGGGGGAAAAAAAGACAAATAAGAAGGATACAATTAAGATAAAATGTTAGTGTTTATTTATTTTAAAATCATAATCCTCTATTATAGCAAAATGTTATTGTTTTTTGTTTTGTGTGTGTGTGTGTGTGTGTGTGTGTGTGTGTGTGTGTGTGTGTGTGTGTGTGTGTGTGTGTGTAGGAAAGAAACTTGCTGTGAAATAACCAAATACAAGTGGTTTCCACTAATGTGGGCGTGGCCTAAATGCGCTCTGTCTCTTTAGTGGTGCAGAGCCAAATGGGCGGAGCTTGAATCCAGATCTCCTATTGGCTGCAGCGGGCCAATCAGCAGTGAGACCATTAGTCGTGTGAAGCTCTTATCTGGAGGATGCTGCTGTATGGCGCTTAGTTGAGGCTGTGTGACAGAGAGCCGCTATTTCTTCATTAAACTGGACTTTACAAAGATTTAACTCAATCAACGGGATTACACAAATGACCAGAGTAGGACAGAACATCTAGAAGAATAGAGAAGCAAAACCAACGGTCCAGAACACTGAATATTTCTGCGTTACACATTTCGAAGCTAATTTTCCTGAATTGTGCTTACGATGAAAACCATTGTCACTATCAATTTGGCACTTGTTTCAGGTGGGGAGCCTGTTTATTTAATCGGTTGATTATTGTTGTTTACTGGAAAAAAAAATCTATTGTCAGTTTATTCCTCATTATTCTAATGCACTGGTTCTGATTTGCAGTTCTAGTTGTTGCTGGGTCGAAGTTCGAGGCGATCGATGGACAGAATGTTACAATATCCTTCGACATCGATGAAGTGGAGAAAGCAGATGAAGTGAGAATTACTTTTAAAGAAGACAAGAAGGAATATGCTGAACTTATTGCGCAGAAGCCTTGGGTCTATGATGATCCTCCCAGACCTGGAGTTTCACTGATAGTTGGAAAAGGACGTTTATCTCTAACCATTCAAGATGTGGACATCTCCAGATCAGGATTGTATAAAGCAGAAGCCTACACTGGAGGGAAAGTGTGTGAGGTGACTGCTACACTTGTGGTCAACAGTGAGTATTATTACGCTTTTCTGATTGGTCTATTGAAGGAACGCAACAGTAAAATGGATAATGGTGAAATGAGTGTGAAACACATTGAATGTGAGCATGAAGCCACACCGTTTCCAGACCCAGGGCCAGATCTGTTTCACAACAACCCAAATAACCACATATTTATCTCACTTCTGCCTTTTAAGTCTCAATAGTGTAATCAGAGTCTAAAGAAGTGAAACTCAGTAGATTCAACACAAACGCGGTAGATACACAAAACCACCAACTCTTCCACACAGCATCATGTCTGGGTGAAGATGAACATCCTCAAACTGTTGCACACAAGCCAACACAAACACAGCTGATGATGATTGCATTTTAAATAGGCCTACTTTAAATACTGATGATGGATGCATTATTACGCTGTTATATTATGATTATATATTTAGTGGCATAAAATGGTCTTGTGACAAGAATATCAGCACAGCTTTGGCACTAACTATAATATGTCTGTGTGCCTGCAACCAGGATTATGAAAATATATAAATGGTCATGATTGTACTCATAAAGTTTTAAAAAATGAAGCTGATGTTATTCCTACTTGAGCTTGAATTGACTTGCAACCCTGTTCTTATTTAAAGAAATTAAATTACTAATTTAAATTACAAAGTAATATGATTTAGACTGTGAATCCAAACAGGCAACTGCTTTTTTGTGTGTGCAAAATACTCAGTTGAAAACGACTATAAATGATGACATTCAGATGATGTAAATAATCATGACTTTATCATTAACTCCATGATTTATTTAACCCTTTGGGGTCAATTTGACCCCATTCGGTGTTTAACGTCTCTAAATACATACTTTAAAACAATTTTTTTGCTTCATATTTAAAGACTTTTCCTAATTTAATGGGGACAACTGGATAAACATAAAATTAACATGATGATAGGTTTTCAATGTTCTGTACGTACTTTTGTAGCATCGGTGTTCTTTGGGGTCAATTTGACCCCAGGCTCATTTTGCTGTATAAAACATATAAGAAATATATATTTTTTTGTTGTTCACACATTGGTGATTAGGCACAAATCCCACATTTATTCTGGATGATATTGAGGTCATTATAAGTTGAGATTTTATGATCTTCAAAAACCTTCCCTCTGCTTTAGGGCCCTAACCTGACATTACCGTATAGGCCTACTTGAAGTATTGTGAGAACCACTGATTGTTCACATGATATTGTGGAGGGGGGAATCATAATTCTCACAAGAAATTAGATATTTCCAGTGCCAATTATATATTTCCAGGGAAGAGAAAACATAATTCTTGCAAGAACTTTGATATTTTGTGCCGTGGGGGAGGGGAAAACATAATATAGCGGAGGAGCAAATGTATGAAAGCTTCCACAGAAGCCTTATAAACTATTTCTCTTTGTGCTTTGTGAGCTCTCTCTTTATGCTATTTCTCAATTGAAAATGACCTCTTAGCAAAGTTTTTTGGGGGTTCTATATGGACCTGTTCGCCAGCAAGACACCAGTCGACCTGCCCGAAATGCAGGACAACGCCATACCAGCCATCCCGTCAGTGTTGACCAGTGAGGTCAGGCATGCAATCCAGAACATCCAGAAAGACCGGGTGCCAGGGCTGGACGGAATCGAGGAAGATGGCCAAGACAGTGCTGTTGTACAAGAACAGCTGAGCAATTATTTGCCAATCAATACTTTCCATTTGAATGACAGGGTACAGCGGTGGCCAAATTTCAGTTGTTATGATGTTGATTCACATTTTTCTAGATTATTGTGCAGAGTGATCAGAGGCATTTTACATAATTTCAAAAAACTTTATCACAAAACCCCAAATTTCACTGTTTATGTCCATGGCACCAAATTACCAGCTAACATCATTTTACTAATCATATCATCAGCACATGACCGCTATAAAAGAAAGGAAGAAGTGCTTCCAATCATTATGTTCTTCTGTTAGCATTGGTTTCCTCCAAAGAAAGATGGAGGATCATCTTTGCATCAAAATGGCCTCACATGTAAGGAAATAGCTGCAAAGAATTTTGCACCTGAAAGAACCATTTACCAGATCATCAAGAGCTTCAAGAATAGAGGTTCGGCTGCAGTGAAGAAGGCTTTAGGATGTCCCAGAGTGTCCAGCAAGTACCAGGAACTTCTCCTCCTGAGAAATCAGCTTGGGAATCATGTCACCACCAGTGCAGAACTGCTCAATATTGGCAGCAAGTGGGTGTGAGAGCATCTGCACACACAGCGAGGCCAAGACTTTTGGACAACGACCTGGTGTCAAGAAGTGCAGCAAAGAAGACACTTCTCTCCAATAAAAACATCAAAGATTGGCTGAAATTCTGCAGGAAGTACAAGAATTGGACAGCAGAAGACTGGTGAAAAGTTAATGTATCTGATTAGAACATCTAGAAAATCGATTGTCCAGAGAAGAATAGGTGAACGCTACCATGAGTCCTGTGTCGTGCCAACAGTGAGGCATCCTGAGATTATCAATGGGAGTGTCATATTGACCCCAAACCTATCCTTGATAAAATATATTGCATTATATAATAAATAAAAAGCTATTAAAACACCAAATATATATCATTTTTTAATTTTAGATCAATCAGTGACATTTTATAGTGATTTGCTAATTTGTCCATAGCCGTGCAGTAGGTATTCTGGATGTATAAGTGGTGGGGGTGGGGGTGGGGGATTGGTGGTGTTTTATTTAAAGGGCTATTTAAGTAGTCAACAAAGAAACATAAAGTACCTGACTTCAAACTTTGGGGAAAAAATCTAATTGTGGGGGTTTAAATAGCTGGGGTCAAATTGACCCCAGTGGGTAAAAGATGTTGGTAGATTTGAGGGTAACAGGAGGGTTAATGATTTGGAAAAGAAGAAAAAAAAAACGATTGCTTGCTTATTTTGTTGAATAATTTGTTGAATGCTGTGCAAACATATACTTCAAACTTTATGGAAAGATCAAATGCTTGTCATTTGTGATAGTAAGAGTTGGTTTGCTGTTTATGATCCTCTTTGTTCCTGTTGTCTCTTCCAGAAGCTCCAGTTTCCTCCAGTCCAGCTCCTCCACACTCCTCCTCCAGCCCAACACCTCTCAGCTCCTCTGACCCACACTGGCTTTATGCTGTAATTCCTCTAGTTATCGTCATCTCGGGGGGCGTTTGCTTCTGGAAACTCAGCAAGGCAAGTATTACTTACATTTATTTTTGTACCAATGGATATGACCATGTGGTTCTAATAATCTGAAGTTGCTTCTAACGTGGAAATTTAGGATCAGCTCTTAAAAATGAGTGGCGTTTCTCTCCTAACTTTAGAACTTTAGATCTAACATTTTAACACTAAAGTAGCAGCTGAACCCAGAACAGTTTAGATGTCGCCCTCAGGACTTCTGTATCACTAAATAGCAAAAATGTATAAATTAAGCTTTGACTTCAGAACCTTTTTATTTGATTTGGTTTACATGACGTCTTGTCATTGTGTTTTTCTCTAAGCTCAGTTTTCTGTTGTTCTCTTTACAGATCCCGTGTTTTCAAAAGAACGAATTGGGAACCAGTTGCAGTGATTGTGTGTCCGTCGCCTTGAACTGTTGTAGAGGAAATACTAAAGATCTGCTCACAGATACCAGAGTGTCTTAAACCACTAAATATCACACTTGTTCAAAATGGCAGTCGAAATCTGATTTTTATGCATATCCGATCATATTTAGTAAATGTGAACAAAAAAGAAAAATCACATGAAATATAATTTTTACAAATCTGTTTCCAGCTACTTTCTTGTGGTTTGATCCTATTCCAGTCTCTGGAAATCCTGTCTGACCGCTCTGATATTTTTCCTATGTCACTTTCTCACGCACGTAAAACTTAAAGGTGTTGTGTGTAAGTTTTTGACTGTACTAAAGCATAAAAATACCATAATATGTTTGCAGATATTTAAGAAACATGTTTCTCTGAGAAACAACACTGCAGTTATTCTCCTTTGCATGTTTTGGTGTGTGTGATCCCGTCCACTGTCAGTTTATAACCTGGATGAGTTTCTTCTGATAAAGATATTTTGAAGATATTTGTAATCAAACAGTTGATGGACCCCATTGACTTTCATGGGATTCTTCCTACAATGGAAGTCAATGAGGTTCATCAACATTCTTCAAAATATCATCTTTTGTGTCCAACAGAAGAAACTCAGTTTGGAACAACTTGAGGATGAGTAAATGATGACAGAAGTTTCATTTTTGGGTGACAGAGAGTTTCCCTTTTTTTCTCCCACATACATAAAACGAAAGGTCAATTCACAACCGCACAGTGTGTGTGTGTGTGTGTGTATAAACAGATGTTTTGTTTTTCGATTGCCCTTAACTAACATACGAGTTTAAGAACAAAAAAAATACTTAAAAACAACTGCATCATGGTCTTTAACCAAGGTTTTTTTTGTAATTGAACAATATATCATGTACAAACAACATGGCAACAAAAAATCTACATATATTTATATTTGTGTAGATAACATTTTCCCAGAATAAGGATGTTATTAACCACAAAATCGTCTTTGTTGCTGTTTGAGTCCATAAATAATGTCCTTGTGAGAGGAGACTCCGTTGAGTAAAGCCAGTCACGAAACAAGCCATAAAATGTAAAAATAGTTTCACAAAATGCAGAACTACTATTTTCAATTCCAAATCCTCGTTGTACGCATTCACTGGATGGATAAATGGATTTCCTTAGCTTTGGGAATTAATGGGAATTTTTTGTTCATAATTATTGAATTATTGTTTATTTAAAAAAAAAAAAAAAAAAAAAAGTAAAAATAACGTTTCTATAGACCACCACAGGGAATGAGATGTTTTCAAACATATTTCTGATCATTTTTTTTTTTTTTTTTTGGAGTTTTAGTTTCTTTGAAATTGCAATCTTCAACTAAAATAAAAAGGGGACACTTATTCAATTTGAAAGACATCCTTTGATTAAACTTATGATGGGTTTGGGGAGAGCTTTGATCATAGAACTGAATGTGTTATATCATATTTGAGACAGAAACTCTCATGTGATATAAAACATATTCTGCTATTGACGAATGAACCACACCACACACCTTTCTCCGTCCAGTCCTCATGTTCCTTCTTTTGAGCTGTAATGTGAGTTTGAATCATGTGTTTCGTAGAAAGGAATCTCCTTCTCAAAAATAAGGAAACAGAAACATTGAAGTTGAGCTCACTGATTCATTGAAGAAAGTTAGGGAATATACAGAGGTAAAAGTTAATTCATAGAAGGAATAGATGGGGTTTTGTATAAGAATAGTATTAAGCTCCTTTTCAAGACATTGAAGCAAATATATAAGAACAGGAAGAGAAGGAGAGAAAGGAGGAGAAAATGGGTTAAGTGATTAAGGATGTATTCTTCTGGGTTAAACAAGTTTTTTAAATCACAATATTGTACAAACTCCCCTATTTGTTGACGAGGGATTTGGGATTTGTGCATGGTGATAATCTTGCTGAGATATTCCTTTTTCAAAACCTTTGTGTGTTCAACAGGAGAAATAAAGTCATGCACATTTAGAAACGTCCAAACCAAGCTCAAAGAGAAAGATCTCAAGAACCAGTGACAGTAAAGAGTAACTGCATGTAATATATATATATCCGACCTGCACACACACACACACACACACACACACACACACACACACACACACACGCAGCCGCGAAATGTAAGCATTTATTTAAACTAAACTGTCCACCAGAAAGAGATCATACTCACTGCGTTAACAATGATTCTACAAGGACTGCACGCTCTCGCTGGACTCGAACTGTGTGTAGCGACTGCAGAACACAGGCTTTCAATTACACGCCAATATTATAAAATCACATATCTGAGATTGAACGAACAGGGGGAGCGCTATAGAGCTATTTCCCAGTCTGCTACATTTGCAACTGCAAACAAGGCTAATCGTTGACAAGCTGACAATTCCAAGTTTCTTTCCTTCCTTCTCCCTAGGCCACTCATCCTTTTCTTTTCTTTCTTTTTTCTCTTATATATATATAAATAAATAAAAAAAATGTTTTATTACGTGTAGCGTTAGACTAAACTGGGAAGGGTCACAGAGTAGGCTACTTGTATTGTTGTCCATGTTAGTTGAACTGCTTCTATTGCTCTCCTCATTTGTAAGTCGCTTTGGATAAAAGCGTCTGCTAAATGAATAAATGATTAAATGTAATCCAAAATCTCGTTTCATTCAGAGACAGTTGTTGTTTCACCAAGAAGCTCTTGATGCCCAGAGACGCATTCAAATCTCACTGCGCGAACTGACTTATTACAGGCGTGTGTGTAAGAAAAAGTATAATCTTTCAAATTGTTAGGAGTTTGTGTGTTATTCTGCCCTCTGGTGTCCCTTCTGGGTATTTGCTTGCTTTTCAGATGGGTGTTCCCCTTCAGATGGGTGTTCCCCTTCAGATGAGTGTTCTCCTTCAGCTGGGGGCCCTAGGCAGCTGCCTACCTTGCCTACCCCATTGCGACGGCTCTGGGGGCCGGGGCCAAATCAAAAACCTGCCTGGTCACGTGAAAAGACACGTGTCTAACGTGCGTCCAAGGGGCTCTACACCTGGCGGGACGAGTATTGAGAAGCAGACGGTATTGAGAATTAACAGAGGTTTAGATGCTGATGAATTATTGTTTAATTTGTAGTCACCATAATGGTGATAAGTGTTGGCTTTAGTTGGGCTCTTGCCCTTGACAAATGAATATAAGTTTTTCTCTGGCTGCTTTATCTGTGTGTTTAAAAGGCACAATTGTTATAGCAAAAAAGCCAAGAGTAGTGAATAGTGATTCAGTGACTATGCTGCATATTGATATAGTCTATAAAGATTATAAGTCATCAGCACCTCATTTCATCTGTTTAATCTCTTATTGTCTGGGTCTTTCCATATGATTGATATGAATGTTAATACAACTCAACATGTTTAGTTTCACCTTGTGTAAAATCTAAAGTGGTATATGGCAACGGGTTTCCACGCGATTTGCGAGTAAAGTCAACTAATTCGGGTTAAGAGTGTAGTCGTGTATACGCGTGTGAATATCTTGAGAGATATTCCCACGGACCGTGCATAGGCGTGTGACTGTCTCTCAGTCGTGTAGCGCTAAACCAGAAAGGCTGATGATTTCCTCTTCGCCCCGCCTCTTTAGTCCTAGCATAGATTTGATATCTCTAGGTAGGCTCTTTTCAGATTTCAGACAACTCAGTGAAGCGGTTGTGAAAGGACAGACTTTAGTGTTCTTCTCCACTTGAATTACATCTAGCAATGCAGAACTCCAATACAGGTGAGTCAATTATTTTATTTTTAAAAACTTTAGACACAAAAAATATTAATTTCAATATGTGTATAGATATAATAATCAATACTCCATAATAATGAGTTTAATAGAGTTTGGTAGAATGATGATGAACCTCAACATGAATAATGAACCAATGTTACTCACACAAAAACCAAACCCCAAAACACTTTAAAGTACCTTTTAATTATTACAAATAAACTCTATTGTCCAGAACTGATACAAATATCTTTTTTTTTTTTACGCTTTACAATAACCTTTCATGATTTGATACATTAAAATCAATTGACTAACTAACGATGATGAATTCTGCAGCATTTATTAAGTGTAGCTAATGGTAATTTCAAAATCTTGCCGACTAATTCAGAAATTAATTTAATAATCCAGTAAGGATTAATACATGCAACAGCAAAAACAATATTGCTGTGCTATGTGAGCTAATGATGTGAAAATAATGGCTTTATTGTTGGCTAAAATGATTATAAAAGGTTTATTATTTTTCACCCTGACAGTTTGCTTTCACTCTCAGCTTTTGCCAGAACAGTTGCGTCACCTCATGTGTGTGTGTGTGTGTGTGTGTGTGTGTGTGTGTAATACAGTCTCACGCTTACAGAAGGCGGCGCCAGCAATGAAAAAAGCAATGACTCATTTTTTTTTAGGCGCTTCAGTGGTAAAATAAAAATAATGAGTCATTACTTTTTTTAGCGCACCATTTTACATTCATGTAGCATAGCCAACTTGTTGAACATTAACAGAAAGTCAATCGTAACTAAAATATTTACAAACGAAGACTGAGATTACATTCGATTTACATCGCATTCTACTCAACATAAGCAGTGAGTTAAAGACGAAGACAATTACTTTTCATCCATCTTAATGTCTCTATTAGTGGAGGAATTAATAAAAAAATAAAATAAATAAAATAAATAGGCATACATTTGTGTACGCCGTCGCCTATGTAAAATTTCAACGAAAGCAACAAATTATTTATTAGGCTAAGACAGGCTACATCTTTCCTTGATTATCAAACCAAATGTTTGCCATGACAGTATCAGTTTTGCAGGTATAGGCTTTGTTGCATCCAAATTACACTGAATAAATAATATAAAAAATATCAAAATCAATTGTTTTAAGACCATCTTCTTCATAATCTTTAATCATATCACTTTTATGAATATAATGACTTAACTTGTTTAAAATAAGTGGCGTGTATCTGTATCTGTTCCTCGGCTCTTCAGTGTGGAGTGTTTGTCCATCAGTGTCCTGCTGTCTGTCTGCTCTCTGGAAGATGATGAGGACTTCTGTTTGTTCCTATGAGGGTATGATTATTCTTTAAACAACATATTATTCATTTATTAACACACTCGCGGTCAAAACATGAGTTTAGTGTCATTTGTTTCTGAATGAAGATCTGCACTGAAATAATAGAGTGTGTTTAAGTTGATGTTCATCTTTTGTAGAAATGGATCAGTCTCTGGATGTTCCTCTCTCTGTAGAGGAGACCCGAGCAGAACCGGCCCAGAGTTCAGTGCGGCCATGCTCATTCACACACGAGGAGGAGTGTGTGTGAGCGATGATGATGATGAGGAGGAGGATGAGCAGCAGGAAAATTTTAATTCACAATTTTATTGATTTCCAGTTAAATAGTTTGTGATTCAAAATAAAGCACTGACCAAAAAAAAAGCTGAAATATTTTATTTATCTAGAGATTCAATATCTAATGATCTGAATCATGACTTTCTGCAACTGTCCGTTTTCGTCTGATTTGTTTGCCAGTTACAATATTTAATGGTATTTAATGTATTAACAAACATGAACTAACCATGAACAATAGGCCTATTACAGCATTTATTAATCCTTATTAATGTAATGCCTAATAAAAATAATCATGCTTATAATCATAATCATAAAATCATAATGTAGCCTACAACATCAGAATTAAATCAAAATCTGTTAATCATGTAACCTTAAATTTGCTAGTTCATTACTTTGTTTTATTTTAGTTCACTATTTGTAAATGTATTATTTTATTTGGGGGAAAAGCAGATGTTAAACAATAATAATCTATAGAGACAGAGCGCAACGCGTCATAATCTGAAGACCACGCCCACCAAGGGGGAAAACAAACCAACCGTCTCCATTGACTTTGCATTGCGAGAGGCTGCCTCCTTGTCATTTCTTGCTTCTAACAAAAGGCAGAAAAATGCCTAAAAGCTGCTATGTGACAAGGTGTACAGCAAACAAGCTAAGAAACCCAGAAATAAGTTTTCATAAGCTGTCGACCCCTAAAAAACGAGCGTTTGAGGACATAAAAGTGGATACAGGCTGGAACGAATGGGTAAATTGTGGGATCCTGACACTCAGTATGCACTAAAAATACACTACGTGTGCAGTAAGTTAAACATTTAGTCACTGGGGAGTCAAATATCCAAATGTCAGTTTTATATATTATATTTCTGTAAGATAAACTATCCTGTGTAGCCGATTACGGTTTCCTCCAGTGGACGTACGTTATTTCTCAGAGTAATGAGACACGTGACGCTCTGTCTCAACTGTCTGTATCCACTTTTATGTCCTAAACACTCGTTTTTTGGGGGTCGAGAGCTAATAAAAACTTATTTCTGGGTTTTTTAGCTTGTTTGCTGTACACCTTGTCACACAGCAGCTTTTAGGCATTTTTCTGTCTTTTGTTAGAAGCAAGAAATGACAAGGAGGCAGCCTCTCGCAATGCAAAGTCAATGGGGACGGTTGGTTTGTTTTCCCCCTGGGTGTGGGCGTGGCCTAAATACGCTCTCTATTTAAGAAAATGTTTTTCATACATTTTTATTTGTCTTATGCAAAGTTTATATATATTAGTGTAGAGCAGGGGTGTTAAACTCAGTTCCTGGAGGGCCACAGCCCTGCAGAGTTTAGCTTCAACCCTAATTAAACACACCTGATCAGCTAATCAAGTCCTAATCCAAGTCCAAAGCTTATTTGAAAACTGCAGGTGTGTGTGTGTTGAAGCAGGGTTGGAACAAAACTGTGTAGGGCTGTGGCCCTCCAGGAACTGAGTTTGACACCTGTGGTGTAGGGGTTATTTTGTGCTCCTGCCCCTTTAAGGCAGAGCGCGCTGGAGAGAGAGAGAGAGAGAGAGAGAGAGAGAGAGAGAGAGAGAGAGAGAGAGAGAGAGAGAGAGAGAGAGAGAGAGAGAGAGAGAGAGAGAGAGAGAGAGAGAGAGAGAGAGAGAGAGAGAGAGAGAGAGAGAGAGAGAGAGAGAGAGAGAGAGAGAGAGAGAGAGTGAGAGTGAGAGTGAGAGTGAGTGAGAGAGAGTGGTATGCGAGTTTTAGGCGGCTGTTCATGTTACCCACGATGAATACGCCGATACGGCATCAAGAAATAAGGGCTACAATCATATCAACCAGCATAATATCATTAGGTTGGCCTAGATTTATTCTAATGTTTTAATAGATTAATATAGGCGATATGAAAAACGATTGGTCGTGAGATAACGTTGGAATAACTCGCATGTATTGGGGTTTTGCATTGCTCGATCTGATACAAATGTAGCAAAGGGTTTCCGTTCGGCTCGGAATGTCGGAAAGTCTGAGTCATAATAAATACCCAAATACCTTAACAATTTAACTCGTTAGTTTGTTAACTGCAGGCTTCCCTCACACACTCTAAATCAATATAGCAGAAGCTTTCTTTGTAAAGGACGTGTGTGAGGTGAATGACACCGACTCACTAAGTGAGCATTGTTAATCTCTCGTCTATCATGGGCAGAATAATTTTGATCAAAACATATGAAGTCTTATTCTCCTATGATTCTCCTCAACTGATTAAAAAGATTAACTCTATAATGTTTGAATTTGTATGTAAAAACAAAACTCCTTATTTAAAAAAAAAAAAAAAAAAATCCCAGATGATTAAAGATTAAACAAATTGTAGTGAATGGAGTTTTTCATGGTAACTGTTCCAGCAAACTTTTATTTGTTCAATAATTAAATCGGTTATATAAGTCAAAACAAATACTTTAAACATTCTCAATGCAATTTTTATTTTTCTCTGCAACAAGGAAAATGTGTATTTTTATTTATAATTAACATTTTGAGTTTGTTCTGTGAGTGACGTCATTGATAATGGACCGGTCGCGCCTGCTCTCTCAGAACAGCCTGTGACTGGAGAGAGTCAGGTATGTCTGTGCAGTGCTCTTCATTTAAGAGTAAAATATACTGTATAAAGTGATGTTCGAAGTCAATATTTATCATAGAAATGTCATGAAACCGAAACAAGTTGATATATTCACTTTTCTGAGTACAGTTTGATGCATTTTCGGAGTTTTATGAACGCACGTGTTTGTTTGATGTTGCCGCCCGCGCGCCAAACTAGAGTGCGGGTTTTTCCCTGTAAATACATTTCTTGAAATATAATTTTGGTGGATTGACGATTGAGTCTGTAGAAATGTTGTTTTGTATTATTGAATGTCTGTAACTTTCGTTTGGATGCTAGAATGTATGTTTATAGCCATATGTGTGGCCTGTATTAGATGAATTGCAGTTTCTGTAATGGAGGACAGTACTTAATGTGTCTTTTCTCATACATCCTTCAGCTGAGAGAGAGAGAGTGAACCTGAAGGCGTGTGTGTTAATTGTCTGTCCTCTTGTCAATAAACTGCAGGTATGTTTAACAACAATAAGGGAAAAAAACCACTATACGATCTAACAAATTGATATATTTTGGCTAAAATCTTAATGTAACAATATGTACTTTTAATGGAATTTTATTTCTTTAATTTGATTTTTGTGAATGTGAATTTCCATAAATAAGACACAGAGAAATTGATTGTTGTAAAACAAGACTTTATTGTATAAAACGCAGAACAGCCTGTGACTGGAGAGAGTCAGCTGAGAGAGAGAGAGTGAACCTGAAGGCGTGTGTGTTAATTGTCTGTCCTCTTGTCAATAAACTGCAGACGTGGTCCACCGAAGCCAGTGGTGTCGTGGGGGTTTTCTTGTGGTGTGAGACGAGATCCGCTACAAAATGGAGGCCTGAAAGCCACTTAATTTTAATCAATGATTTGAGTGAAACTGAATTGGATTAAATCTTGTTTAATAGCATAATTCAATATGATTTCTTTCTCATCTGCTTCGGTTAAGACATATCCGACTGTTTATACTCGCCAGTCGCCAAGAATGTTATTTTTGGTATAACTGTATGTGTGTATTTGTCCGATTAAGCGCAAGAAGTGTTCATGTTCAATGCCGCATTGCAAAACAGTGAATCTGACCACCATCAGGCAAAGAGTTCACTTCAAGAATGAAAAAAGTGGCGTCGATATGTTTTGTAAGAACTGGAAACAAAAGGACAATCTATGTCTCTCCATAAGCACAGACTTTATTAAATAGCCTACACAGAAAGCAAAATTACTGAAACATGTCTATAGGCTACACACTCTTCCAGCCTGGTGAAGTCGTTATTAACAATATAGGCCTATAAGACAAATTGTGTCATTAAATGGGAAATGTGAATGGCGCGGCAGGATTTTTTTTAACAATCGTCTGTTTTGGCAACTAAAAGTAAAACACTTTAAAGACTTGTCACAATAAATGCCGCTAAACGCCGAACACTTGGCGAACATTTTGATTCTGAAGCTCGGTTATTTTTTCGGAGTTGAAGTGAATACGCGATGAGCATTTGCTTGCTTCGGCTCTCACAGGCCTATACGTGCATGTGGTGAAATATGGTTATGTGTTTGGCTCTAGTAGAATTATGACAGTTTGAGATAAAGCCAAAAAAATCTTTTCTTTTTGATTTCTTATTCATTTCTGTCCTTTCTTTGAATAAAAAGACAAGGCCCTAAAGGTGTTATTTTTCCTATAGCCAAATACAAAGTGATTAAAATAATCACAAAATAAAAGCAAGGAAAATTAAAGTGTTTTATTTCAATGTTCTATTTTAAATTAATTGAAATATAAGTTCAAGGCACCGGGAAGAAGGAGAACCAGTTTAGGTTAAACGGACGTTTTAAAGAAATAAAACGAAAGTAAACCCGATTGGAACACCCGATTGCCACCCGAATGAGAAATAAACGTAAACAAACAAACGTAAGTCGCAGGACAACGGCGATTCCTCAAACACACTCCTGAAATCCTGAAACAGGGCATAGGGGAAAATCCCAAATAAATGTTCAGTCATATCTTACAAAGATTTCTGAATTTTGGCACATTTTTTTTGTTCTAGCCTATAATGTTGATATGGCAACTATAAGTTTCGTCATGCTGGCATGTGTGGAAGTATTTAAAACAAGAGTGTTACAACGAGCCCGCTTTAGTTTGTGCCCCACTCATCCCTAATTTATATTTTCAAAAGAAATTGAAAAGTGTTCTAAATCAAAGGACATCTTTTGACTTTTCTTGCTACAGTTTTGGAGTAGCCTAATACGTTTTTACTTTTGTGTATGTCACTCAGAAAAAAGATGAGTCTTCAAGGGTTTAGGGGTTAATAAACGCTGATCATCATAGTGACATATAGAGTCACAAACGAAAGCGCTTTTCTTCCTGCTTTCTTGTGGGAACGTAAAGCAGGTCCCCTTAGGCTCTAGGTTTTCTATCCCTGGAGTTACACACCCTGAATTCCAGACAATCCTGCTTTTGCCCCATCCACAAGATGCAGAAAGTAATCACACATTTCATTTATTAAAACTTTAACAAAAACTGTAAATGGTAAAGTATAGCGACGTTTAAACGTACAGTATGGAATTTTTCGCCACTAGGGGTCGCTAACCTCTTTACAATAACAAAGGCTAGTTTGATGACGCAACACATCCAAGAATTATGGATGTTGTCGTCAACGTCAAGCCGTCCGATCTAATAATGTTTATGGATGACTGAATACATGATGCTTTTATCATGACACTGATATGAAGCAGTTCGGGATTGCTAAGAGACAGCATTCATTTTTTAACTATGTATTTGATTCCCCTTTTTTACCAGGTTCTTCAAAAAGTATAGTCACAATCAATCAAAACTATGTATAAAATCATAGATGATTCACAAATAATCAATTTCAAATTGGAGCCTGTACTCCGTTGATTCTTGCACCCAACAACACAACAAGATGACATTTAATAACAATAATAATAATTTAAGCTTCTTATTATGTAGCCGAATCTGTGCTGGTTTGTATTGGCCGCCTTCAGTTTTCCCTTCCTTTTGCCACCAGCTAGCGCCGTGACGTAACTGTGACGTCGGCTCGAAATTGGTCTATTAGAACCAACGTTTTTCTGGGCAGGCCACAACATTATGCTTGTCATACATGCAAATACCACAGGGGGGCAATGTTTGCTAATGTGGCATGAGTTATACTGCAACTTTATAGAATAGAATAACAGGCAGCTTTAAGAAAACCGACTACGCCACTCTGACATCACACAGAGAATAATTGATACACTTTATCTTAAGGCACGCAAGTTGGTTGCATTAGGAAGGAGCAGAGACGTGAATATCATGCACAATAATTCTTTATTAACAATAAAAATCTCATTTAAAATCAACTGGACGTGCCAGGCAGGGCATGCCACAACAACTGATCATTTATGTGATCAGGGAAGGAAACATGGTCGTTTTAACAAACACTCACAAGGACATACAATGACACTACATTCAGAAGCTTTGGCTGAGGACTCAAGAGCAGGTAATACCTGGCTTCACACACACACTCTGGGGCAACTCACACCACTGCACACAAAATCCGTGCGTCTCACTGCACACCACACCCTGTGTTCAAACCATCACCAATCCACAGAAAAGGAGAAGGAGGATTCCTGGCTGGAGCCCCAGCATCTAGCAAAAGAAACACACTCAAACACACGCACGCACACACACACACACACTTCCACAATAAAGAAATAATTTCAGAATTAATATAAACAATAAATTACTAATAAACCCAAACACTCGCCTGGGAACAATAGCTCCCACTAACAAATGATTTCCAAATAAAGAAAGAAACAAAACAACAAAAAAAAAAAATTATAACATCATCATTCCAATCATAAGACACAAACAATAACTATTAATCAAGGTGAACAGGCAAGGGAGAAATAGACTGTAGGACAACGGCGATTCCTCGCATTAAATAGGCCTTCTGAATCGAGACCAAAAGATTTGCACAACAGATCTCAAACACCCGACAATGAAGTCAGTCAATCGCTCATAACGAACCACATTTAGATGGTTTGGTTTCACTTTGATCCTGTCGCGTAAACTGGTCTGTATATCTCTGAAACAAGCCGATGATGAAATCAGTCAAGCACCAAACCGCCCACCAGATTATTTGATCTCACTTTGATTCCGCAGCGTCGCATAAATGAGTTCACACATGCCTGCAACAAGCGTAGGCAATCGCCATTGTAAAAAGCACGCAACCGCTGGCGTAACACCACACTCGAAATACCCGCACGTGGGAAGCGAAAAGGGAACCCCCGAGTCAACAGGAAGCAGCGTATCCTAACAGGCTGAAAGAGGCTATTTATGGCCAATCGGAAATGACGTGTCCCAATAGAGAGCCTAAGTCCCGCCCCTCCGCTTCCGGCTCATGGGACCTTATTTCGGAAAAAATATGTATGGAAGTCAATGGCGAGAGATAACTTATCTTTTTATTCCGTCTGAACTGTGCCCTGAACTACACATATGATGTTTGTCAATTTAAAAGGTAATTATGAAAGTCAAGAAAGTCGCAGTTTGTCATAAAACAGAAGAGTAACGTTTAGTTTTATGTGAAAATCGCTCAATGAACTACATCTCTCGTCTCGCACTATGTACGTCACAAGATCCGTTGCTCGTATGTGTGTATTCTGGTTCAAAACACTCAGGCATGACGGCGTAACGTTACGATTATAATGTAAGACTATAGAAAAAATGACAGACGTTAGCTTCAGTAAAGTTAGCTTCATTCATTGAGAGAAAAGGTGTGACGTCGCATGTGCGCCTTCTGGTTTTGTAGTCTTTGTAATTACGTATTTTCACAGTCTTATACCTCAGCAGTTTTACATCAAGCTGCGACTTTCTTGACTTTAAAATGTATCTTTTAAATTGACAAACATCATATGTGTAAATCAGGGCACAATTCAAACGAGATCAAAATATTTGTTGTCTCTCGCCATTGACTCCCATACAATATTTTTCCGCAATAAGGTCCCATGGTGGTCGACCGGAAGGGGAGGGACTTAGGCTCTCTATACTTAAAGGGAAATTGACGGCGGGAACCTCTAGCTTAATTTGCATAAGTGGGCAACATGGAAAAGAGAGCATTCGGTCACACTAACAAATCCAAGCCATAGGTACGGTAGCCTGGTCATGTCAATCACTTCGCTTTTGACTTGCACGTGAGATTTCAGTCACCGGTAGGCTAACGTTGTTTACCATGGCAGCTGCGGAGCCAAAGAGGAGACGAGAATTTGACATCAAGTTCAAAGACAACGTGCTGGAATATGCTGCAGAGCACTCTGGGGAGCAAGCTGCTAAACATTTTAACATTGACACGAAAAGAATAAGATACTGGAAAAAGCAGAAAATGGATCTAGCCGCAGCAAACAAAAAGAGAGCAAGACTGCCAGGAGGAGGGAGAAAAAAGGTTAGCGAGGAGTTGGACACAAAACTCTCTGAGTGGATCCATTCAATGAGGGACAATCATAACCGAGTGTCGAGGAAAATGATCCGAAACAAGGCTCTGGAAATCTACCCTACAGTGAGTGATAGAGGTCACGATTTCTGGCTAGCAGGGGTTGGCTGCAAAAGTTTTTAAACCCAAATGGCTTTGCATTGCGATGTCGCACCACAATGGCTCAGAAGGACCCAGATCTCCTCACAGAGAAACTTGTCTTATTCGTCGACTACGTGAGCAAGACTGTCGTCTCGAAATCAATTTCAGAGAAGGACATAATTGCAATGGATGAGACTGCCGTTTGGTTTGATATGGTGTCTCCCAGTACCATTGACGTAAGAGGGACGAAGAGTGTTGCGCTCAAAACAACAGGCCACGAGAAAAGCCATCTCACTGTTGTCCTTGCTGCCAAGGCTGATGGCACTAAACTCAAGCCTTTTGTCGTCTTCCGGGGGGCCATACGTGAAGTGAAGGCAATGCAGCAAGAGATCTCAAGAGCAGTCATCGTCACATCTGCCAACGGCTGGATGAATGACGACTTGACCACAGCATGGCTCAGATCAGTGGTAGGCAAATTCAGTTTTTGCCCGCGCCTCCTGTCCTGGTGTGGGATGCCTACTGCTGTTACATCAGCACCTCTACCAAACAGGAACTGAGGTCCTACAACATCACAACCGCGGTGATCCCAGGAGGCTGCACTAAGTATGTCCAAGCCCCCGATGTCATGTGGAACCAGCCCTTCAAAGCGAGCCTACATGCTTCTTATGATGAGTGGATGGCTGGGGATGCAGACAAGCAATACACAAGTGGGAACCTAAAAGCACCATCTCGCCGTCTGCTTGTGGACTGGGTTCTCGCTGCTTGGGACAAGCTGGACAAGGACCTGATCATCAAGTCCTTTACATCATAAAAATCGTCCATTTAAAATTGTCCATTTATTTATACGTAAATTCGACGTTCCTTTTCAAGAAAATGTGACCCTGTCGTACAACTAGGCGTCTTTTCCAGTGACTTGACCAGTGTCGTCTCAATGGCCAGCAAAGTTAAATATAATTGTATAAATGTAATATAATAAATGTATAAATAATAATATAATAAAGTATAATAATACTACTACTAATAATATATATATTTTAAAATTATTTTTATAATTATTTTTTAATTATTACTAATAATAACATTGGGTATATAATAATAATATAATAAAGGTATAAATGTAGAATTGTGTGAAATGTATTATGAAAATTGGCTAGCAATTTCGACAAACAAATACCAAGAAATAGGTTGCTGCAGTTTGTCTTTCGACTACACTTGAAAAATCCGCGATGGGACTGAGCTCGAATAGCTTTAGCATCAGTGACTTTTTATTGTATGAAATCACTTTTCCACATCCCTTTCGTTGGAAGGGCCTAAATCATCTTTGTGTGTGTGTGTGTGTGTGTGTGTGTGTGTGTGTGTGTGTCACTTCAAGGGTACAGTACAGACATACAACTCCTTAATATAACCTAGTTAAACAAGTGTTTATGTATGAACTGTGACTTGTAGCTTATATGTGTTTTGAATATTCATCTACAAATTGAATAATTTTTCCACCCTCAGATTTCAAACTTCATTTGTTTTAACATTAGGCTACTCATTTATTCAGTGCAGCCGTGCCTCGTTGTAATGTTCGTTTTCGTCTTGAGACTGTTGAATTTGAAACGTAATATTCAATATTATTCATGTGCTCAGCGCTTGAGCATGTGCAGTTCTGTGTTATTACACAGTGTTATTACAGTCTAATGATTTTAATACAACATCAACTTATGGCAAAGTAGGCCTATGTCAAAACATGTAAATACACAACTTTAAAATTGAATAGCACTGGACTTAGACAATAACGACAAAGCTATAATTAATGACATTTAAAGTACAATGGAGAAACTTAACAAGTGTTGTTTACCGTGGTCCGTACCACTACTTTCTGACATCGTCACTTGACGCTCGGGGATTTCTCGCTCTGAGAGCTGTGGTTTCCTGAGGTACTTCTCCTCCAGTATTACAGCTCTCCTCCAGTATTACTCCTCCAGTATATATGAAATAACTCACTTGTTGAGGAGTTCTGCATGATAGATGTACGCCGGTAGTTTGTTCACCTGGAGTGTAGAAGAGCTGTGCTGCAGTTTAGTGCTGATCCTGGTAAGCCCCGCCCACCGGCTGGACCGCGCTGTCTCAGGGTGTGCAGTCACTGCAGTGAGAGCGGAGGGAGTGGTTTCCTCCGCTCTCACTGCAGTGACTGCACACCCAGTGACAGCGCGGTCCAGCCGGTGGGCGGGGGTTACCAGGATCAGCACTAAACTGCAGCACAGCTCTTCTACACTCCAGGTGAACAAACTACCGGCGTACATCTATCATGCAGAACTCCTCAACAAGTGAGTTATTTCATATATTTCATTTATTTAAACTTTTATAAAAATGGCAATTTGTAAATTAAGAAGAGCGAACAGGCTTATTGTGTGCAAAATATATTTTGATAATTGTGAATATTATAACTGTAAAACATGAAGTCAAACAACCCTACTTTTAAAATTAAAAACACCACAAGTGTGTTGTGTGTAGATTTGCTGTTTAATAATAATCAATGCTGAGTGACAGAGATTTGTGTAAATGTAACTGATAGACTTAAGAGTTTTTGGCAACACTTTACAATAAGTTTTCATTTAGGCTATTAGTTAACAAACATGGGACTGTTTAACGATGATGACTTCTGCATGCATTTATTAATCTTAGTTCATGTTAATTCAACATCTAATTTAGAAATTAACATTTGTATTTTATTAAGTAGCCTAACAGGGATTAATAAAAGCTGTATTGCTCATTGTTACATGCTATCTAATTAACATTTAATAACGTAACTGTAAGTCTCATGTGTCAAGTCTAGTCTCAAGCAAATAGTTGCTTTTCAACCATTCGTCACATTCATTATTCTAACATCATGACTAATACCGCGCGTTTCTGCTCAACCCGAGACGTTTACATGATACGCGCGCTAGATGGCGCGAGACTGTCACAGCGTAGGCCTATCTGTAAATGTAAATGTAGTGTAATGTCCCTCCCTGTCCAGGCTCTTCAGTGTGGAGTGTTTGTCCATCAGTGTCCTGCTGTCTGTCTGCTCTCTGGAAGATGATGAGGACTTCTGTTTGTTCCTCTGAGGGTATGATTATTCTTTATTAATTATTATTTATTAACACACTCGCGTTAATAGAGTGTGTTTAAGTTGATGTTCATCTTTTGTAGAAATGGATCAGTCTCTGGATGTTCCTCTCTCTGTAGAGGAGACCCGAGCAGAACCGGCCCAGAGTTCAGTGCGGCCATGTTCATTCACACACGAGGAAGAGTGTGTGTGAGCGATGATGAGGATGATGATGATGATGATGATGATGAAGATGAAGAGCAGCAAGACAATCAAATTGGAAATTCATATTTTTATTGACTTTGTATTAAATAGTTTCTGTGACCAATTGGGTTTCATTATTTTTCAACATTTCCACACCGTTGAAGTTTCACTGTTTTCTTAAACTAAAGCATTTGAGAATCGTGAATTGACATCATCATTCAGCGCTGGGGGATTTCTTGCTCTAAACATTTGAAGAAAGCACTAGCGCACAGTCCGAGTCCGACAGTGAGAAAATTATGTTTTTTTTTTCAGTAGGCTATTCCGAACTCAAATACAAGTAGGCTAATTACAACATTTTACATTGTATTTATTAAAACTTTCATTACATTTAGCCTATAGACTATTTTTGTAAAAAAAATAATAATAATTATGTTTTTGTGCAAAAACACATTTTGACATCAATTGTAAAAACTGTAAAACGCGAATTTTCAGAAAAGCAAAGGAGCTTAAATGATCCAGTTTATTTATTAACACATGGAGCGCGTTAATTTATTTAGCCAAACAGATGACTCCCGAGATATCCGCCTTTTTGATCGCGCAAGTGTGTCAGAGAATCAGAGAATCAGAGAACTGTGGTTTCCTCCGCTCTCACTGTACACTCAGCGTCAGCGAGGTGAGGCATGAATGATTGACTTATGACTTTACGAATGACAGCGCGGTCTAGCCGGTGGGCGGACTTAAGCACTAAACACACTGCACAGTCTATGATCGCAAACACCTCACCTAATACACAAGTTGAAACTCCCGGCGTACATCTATCATGCAGAACTCCTCAACAAGTGAGTTATTTCATATATTTAATTTATTTAAACTTTTATAAAAAGGGCAATTTGTAAATTTAGAAGAGCGAACAGGCTTATTCTGTGCAATAGTCTATAGCATATATTTTGATAATTGTGAATATTATAACTGTAAAAGATTAAGTCAAAATAAACTATTTTTTTTAATTAAAAACAGCGCTACAATATGAACAGCAAAATCGCATAAAAAGATGTAGCCTATGTATTTATTTGAAAATGTTGTTGTGGAAATGGGCCCCCAAGTTATTCAACTTAGCCAGCTAAATGCCCCTTCACACCAAAAATAAATATATAAATAACTATAAAGATAATATCAGTGTCCACACCAGCAGATATTGTTCTGTTTATAAGCGCGTGCTTGTCTGTCGCTATAAAGGCTCGAGCTCGTTACAGTTGTCAATGTTTTTATCGTTCATCAGCTGGATAAAATCGCGCTGAAAGTGATTCCAACAACATCGTTTCTCTGTGTCGTTATGGTATATGATTTGTGAACTCTGCTATATTCTTTAATATTTAGAACGATTTTTAGAACTGCCTATAGGCAGGGCCGGCGCGTGCACTTCTGCCGCTCTAGGCGAACAACATTTGTGCCGCCCCTTTCTCCGACGAGGTTTTGATTGTGGCATTTCTTTGAGATTTAGAATCCAGTATTCCTATAGGCTAATTATTGTTTCTTTTATTAATTTAATAAAGAACTCTGTCTCGTATTCTGTCCAAACGATCCATGTAGGCTACTTTTGTGTCCATTCGTTTTTCCTTTTTTAACCCGTAATTGAAAAACGAAAAATAAACTGTATTGTTGTCTTTTAAAAACGCAAAGTTGAACACCAAAATTTTAATTTGAACTGGCTACACCAACTGCTGCGCAAAAAAAGTAAATATTGACGAATTTTCAGATTTTTGTTTATGACTTTTTGCCCCTTTATTAAACATTTAAAATATTCACAAATTAATATGGAAAACATGTCGATTTTACTGGTTTTCTAAGGCCAAATTAGAACCTGGAATTGATGTTTTTCCCGCAGTGCTGAATGAGAAGAGCCATTAATATTATTAATAAACTATTGTTTTTGCTAAAATCACATCTCCATCTCCGCTGCTAAGCAGACGGATTACATAATCAGAAGGTATTACCCTTTGATTCGAATTTGTTCGTTTTAAAGTGGACCTTTCAAGCTTTAGCCTATAGGCTATATTTTGTTTCAGTTCTCGCGCTCCAGTTTACGGAGATCATGAAAGTGCGTCTGATTGTTTTATTTTATTTTACAAAAGCACAACGTTTTCTTGTTATTGTGAGTTTACACAAATAAAAGTAGTTGAGAATAATGTAATATTATTTTCTGTATGACCAGAAATTATAGAGTATTTTAAGTTGTTTCCACTGAAAATGCAAGTGTTCGCGCTCGCGCCTCCGTGTCATGCAGTGCGCGCTCCACACTCAGCTTGGTTCCTTTTTTGCATAAAAGCTTCTTCTAAATATAGCCTATTAAATGTTATAATAAAATAATATAAAATTATTATTATTTGCGTAGATGGACCTCAAACACACAGCGTCTTCTAAGTCAGGTGACTTTAAATGCGCAAAAACTGTTTCCATTGCAGTTTTGCAAAATATTCCTTTTTCGAATTGCCTGAAAAACCACCTCATGAGAGTGTAAAAAACTTTTTTTGCGATAAATGGGAGTTTTTGCGAAATTGACGTGTTTCCATTGTGCATATTTTCAATTCACAATTTCAATTAGCGCAATTTGAAGGCTAATGGAAACGCGGCTAGTGATGTAATCTCGTTTTTAATTTAACTTAATTTCGTTTTTCTTTATTTAAATTTCGTTTTTCTTTATTTAAATTTCGTTTTACTTAATTAAATTTCGTTTTTTCTTTATTTAAATTTTAAATTTTGTTTTTTCTTTATTTAAATGTTTTTTTCTTTATTTAAATTTCAGTTTTTTCTTTATTTACATTTTACATTTAGTTTTTTCTTTATTTAAATTTTGTTTTTCTTTATTTAAATTTAGTTTTTTCTTTATTGAAATTTTAAATTTTGTTTTTTTCTTTATTTAAATTTTGTTTTTCTTTATTTAAATTTTGTTTTTCTTCATTTAAATCTACTGTGTCAGTAATTTGTTAGTCAGAAAAATATAGACTACCTTAAAGTATTTCTTAATTTAACAGACCTGTGTGTGTGCGTTTTATATCACTAGTGCAGCGTGCGTCAAGTAGGCTATTTAAGCCCTGCCCGCGTGAGGTGCGCCGCTTCCCGCTCGCGTTGTTCTGTAGTTTACTAAAAGTTTATTAATTCTGAACATGTCGCGTCTCGCGTGTCTATCTATATTGCACCACCAAATGCGACACTGCACTCCCTTGTGAAGTCGATTGGATGAACGGTTCTCGAAATAATCAAAATGCAAACGGACAGACACATAGAGATTCCTGCCTTTATTAGAGAGAAGAATATGTTCAGCACCCTCTCAAAGCTTTGAATATTCGATGTTCATTACTACCGAAGCATCGAAGCTCAAAAAATGGTATTCCAACCAGCCGAGGGCAAAACACCCAGAAACTCCTTAGGCTTTATGTGTCGTTCGCAGTATAAGGGTCTTTCCCTGCCATTAATGCTTGGATAACACGCCACGTTTCCTTCCATTAATAATAATAATGTCTAATGCGGTGGCTGTGATATTATATAAACCAACGTCCGTTGCCTTGATTTTTGGAATGACTTATCGCGAGAGAAAAAAGGACGTTTAGTCGCATAACATCGGTTAATGGAAACGCCGTCATTTCGCAATAGTTTTTTATCGATATTTAGATAATAACGCAAAACATTTGCGCAAATCTGTAATGGAAACGCGGCTACTCAGTCATGAGTCATGACTCGTGAGAGCAGGGGGCGGGGCGGGGCGGCGCAGCGGCAGCTCAGCAAATCATGTAGCCTATTTTGTGAATTGTTCATTCCCGATTGGCACACATTTTGCCGCCCTTACAAAAGTGCCGCTCTAGGCAATTGCCTAGTTCGCCTATATGGACGCGCCGGCCCTGCCTATAGGCAATATCTTTATCGTTATCTTTATAGTTTTCGTAGCCTACTGACGGGTCTTACAAATTAATGTGTCATAAATGTATTGTAGCCTAATATTTGTGAGCTAAAACAACAACAAAAAATAAATTTGCAACTGCAAACATAATTTGTAAAATGTGAAAAGTTCAAACCAGAAGCTGACGATTCGTGTTTCCTTCATCCTTCCTTCCAAAAGCCCGTTTCATTCGAGGCTTCATCAGAGACAGTGGTTTCACCGAGAAGCTCTTGATGCCCAGAGACGCACTCAAATCTCACAGCGCTCTCTGACTTATTGCAGGAGTGTGTGTAAGAAAAAATATAATCTTTCAAATTTGTAACTTTCAAAGATTCGTTGATGGTACAAATGTGAAAATGTGAGATTATTTGCTTGTTAATTTCAAATTATTATAGATATAACACAGACAATTCTGTTCAACTAATTTCACTTTCAGTTTCACTTGGAATACGTCTGGCTACTTCTACTTCAGAGTTGCACACACATGTTCTAATATTTTCCCCTGTAAAGTATGTCGAGTAACGAGTTCTGACCATGTATGGCACAAAATCTCATCTCAGCACTTTTGATTCTTACGCTATTTTTTTATTTTTTATTTTTTTTTGTGTGTGAAATATATTTATTAATTTTTAAACATTACAAAACAATATTTGCATCAAACAAAATAAGGAGAGAAAAGAGAGGTGAAATTTTTTTAAATAAAATGAATAAAAAATAATATGGCTTACCACAGTAAATCAGTTTAAGAAATAAAGAGTGGTATAATCATACAAACAATAAATATTTTTGCACCAATGTGCCACACATTTAAACCTCATTAATCAAACCCTAGAATAGAGGATATATCTAAGCCCATATATGTCAGAAATGGGTCCCACCTTCTATAAAAGAGGACATATTTATTATAAGACGCACAGGTTAGAAAATCTAATGAAACATATTCCAATATAACCCTGTGCCATCGTGACCTAGAAGGGGCTTTATCAACTAACCAGTTCAAAAGAATACATTTTCTTGCACAGAATGTTAGGAACTTGCAAAGTGTCTTTTTATTTTTGTCTATAACCATGTTATGTCTCGTATATTCCAAGCAACATGTGTTTTGGACCGTATAGCCAATATTGATAGATAAGATAGCATTAAGTTCTTGTTCAACCATAACCCAAAACTTCTGAATCTCCTTACAAGACCACCTTACGCTATTTTTAATTTAGTCATTTAATCTGAATATAAACATTTGTGAGATTTAGACAGTCAAAAAAGATCTAACTTTGTGTCTGGAAATAGTGATGACATTTTATTATGTTGAATATGTATATAGGCTATATATATATATATATATGTTAACAAGGGATATGTATGTATATAGGCTATATATATATATATATATATGTTAACAAGGGATTTGTGCATGCAATGGGATATTCTTGCTGAGATATTCCTTTTCAAACCCTTCCAAAATGAGTAATAAAGGGAAATCATTACTTCAAGGGTAAAAGTACAGACATACAAGTCCTTAATGTAGTTAAATAAGTGCTTATGTGTTTGTACTTGTATCCTATTTGTGTTTCGAATATTCACCAACAAATTGAATCATTTATCCATCCTCAGATTTCAAACTTAATTTTTTTTAAACATTATTCAGTGCAGCCGTATCGTAAATTTAGTCATGTGACGCATATTGTACCAATAGATATTAATGTTTATACCAGTATTGTGCCTGTTCTCTTCACTTTCACACTGTTGCTAAAAATAGGCTATTCTACATTAGGCCCTGTCCCAAATCGCGCACTTCATGTGGACTTTCGGTCTCGTGGACTTGAATTGCGCGTGCTCGCCGAGTCGTAGACCGTCCCACACACTCTTCATATCACAGTCCTGCAAAGATGACAGAATTTAGGCTACTCACATTTGCTGTCTGGCGGCAATAGCCTACATGAGAGCAGTTTTAGCGTTTTAGACCAGACATATGGTGACTGCGTGCGACCTGGACCGCATCAGTGAATGCTGAGATATTTTACTAAATAAAATGATCCTGTCAGAAGAATTGCGCGATAACTTCATTATTTATTTTTCCATCTGAATCATATCAGTGATCTTTTTGTGGGGTTTTACGCATGCGGAGTGAGTTGGATTTAGCGTTTTCAGGCGTTTTTCAAAAGTTTCTCATCCACACTGAAACGCCTGAAAACGCAGTACGCACTGCAGTGTGGACGGAGACGGAGAGCGTTTATAAACGAAAACGCCGTTTTCAAATGTATCCGGATTAATGTAGACGTAGCTTATGTCAAAACATGTAAAAACGCAACTTTAAAATTGAATGGCACTGGACTTACACAATAATGAAAAAGCTAGGCTATAATAATTCCGACCCTCTGCCCGTCAAGAAGGAGAAGCACCGTGACCTTATGAAAATGCTAGCCTACATGCCAGCGGAGGCCCAAGCATTTTATGGGACATTAGAATGTGAAGAGTAGCCTGGTATGTGGGTCATGTGCAGGGTAAGGGGTATATTGTGTATATTGTGTAAAAGTAATCATAAAAGTAGTTGTAGCTTATCTTGTATGCCCTATCTTATGTTGTATAATAGGAATATATAGGTATTTATTTATTTAGTAAATTAATGAATGGGGTGATTATTTATGAAATGTATTATAAAAGTTAAAGAAACAAACAAAGGAAGATGTTTATGGTAAACTAGCATATGGAACTATAGCATGGAATGATGATGATGTATGTCTGTATTGTAAATATGTATTGTTTACTGTTATTACTGTTGTTTATTGTTTGTATGTATTGTTTATTGTAAGTATGTACGGTTTATTGTTTGTACTGACGTTTTATTTTTTGTACTATAAGTAGGTCTATGTATTGTTCATTGTTCGTACCGTATTGTCCGTGTTTTTGTTCTGTGATTTACTTTGGCAAAAAAAATAAAAGAAATTGAAAGAAAGAAATGCTTAATATTTTCTTTAAGGTTCTGTTACTGTATTAAAACTAAGATAAAGCAATAAAATCTCCAGTGGTTTAAAATGATATGATGAATTGGACTTATACTGTTATTCCACATTATACTGTTCTTCCACATTCCAGAAATGTAAATTACTCTAACTTTTTATTTTTAAGATTGATACTAAAAATCTTATCTCATTAGAATCGGGAAGCTTTTGTTGTCTATCTTCAAGCAAAAAAAAAATTAAAGTAGGCTAATATAATATTCAGAGTCCAAAAAAAAAAAAAATTATTATTCAAAATTTGAAAATATGGACTTATATGGTTCTTCGTCTCAAGCCCTCAATTAATGAAATTTAAAGTACAATGGAGAAATGGAGAAAAACAATTGTGCCGCCCCTCTGTTTCCAACACCGTGTTCATAATCGTATCCGTGCCACTACTTTCTGACATTGTGACTCAGCGCTGGGGGATTTCTGAAGTAGAAAACCACAAGAGTCACACAGTAACTGCCCACTCAGTAACTGTAATAAAAAGCGGATACTACTCTGAGTTTTAGGAAGAATCAAGGTTTGAATGTTTGACTTATTGACTTTACGAATGACAGCGCGGTCTAGTCAGTGGGCGGGGCTTGCAGGATCAGCACTCTGCTGCACATCTCTGTCACCCCCTCAGCGCACAGTCGTAGGCTACATGATTCCAAACACAGCTCCAAATACACAAGTTGAAACTCCAGGCGCACATCGATCATGCAGAACTCCTCAACAAGTGAGTTATTTAATAGGCTATATTTCATTTATTTAAACTTTTATAAAAATGGTATTTTGTAAATTAAGAAGAGCGAAGTTTATTCTGTGCAAAATATAATTTGATAATTGTGAATAACTGTAAAACATGAACTGTTAACCCTATTTTTTTTTTATTAAACAGCACTACAATAACAACGTGTGTGTGTTGTGTGTAGATTTGCTGTTTAATAATAATCAATGCTGAGTGACAGATATTTGTGTAAATGTAACTGATAGACTTAAAGAGTTTTTGGCAACACTTTACAATAAGCGTTAATTTAGGCTATGATGACTTCTACATGTATTTATTAATCTTATTCCATGTTAATTTCAACATCTAGCCTACTAGTTCAGAAATTAACATTTGCATTTTAGTAACAAGGATTAATAAAAGCTGTAAACAATATTGCTCATTGTTAGTTGCATGTCGAAATGAATCAATTCCAAGACGTGCATAATTTGATGGGTTCGTTTAATCTTGTTCACTGCTTACATTACCACGGCATTTATTCGCAGTAACAAAAACTCTGAGTGCGTTCACAACACTACACAAACACTGTTCCTCTCTCTCGACCCCACGCCCTCTCCTGTAGAATCGCAACACTCCTGCTTGAGCATCACTCACTATAAATGAAGCAGGGTCTTATGCATTTGCACCAACATTGATTTAAACACATTTCCTGCATTAACCCCATCATGGGTTTAGAATACATACGAACTATGTGAACAATAAAAATAAAATAAAGACATTTAAATAAAATAAAGACATTTAGAGGGGGTTACTCTCTCTCTCTAAAGATTAGGGAATGTTATTATGAGCCCCACAAATATGTTATCTAGCCTACATTAAATATTGTAACGGTTACTCTCCGCTCAGTGTCAAGTCTGGTCAAATATTTGCTTTTCAACAATTCGTTCAAAAGTCTCCACAAACGTGACGACATTTACAGTGACGATGTTTACAGACATTTAGGGATATGAATTATTATGCAGCCGCGAGTCTGTCCCCGTGTATCTGTTAATGTAAATGTTACTGTTTCTGTTCCTGTCCAGGCTCTTCAGTGTCGAGTGTTTGTCCATCAGTGTCCTGCTGTCTGTCTGCTCTCTGGAAGATGATGAGGACTTGTGTTTGTTCCTCTGAGGGTATGATTATTCTTTAAACAACATTCATTTATTAACACACTCGCGGTCAAAATATGAGTTTAGTGTCATTTGTTTCTGAATGAAGATCTGCACTGAAATAATAGAGTGTGTTTAAGTTGATGTTCATCTTTTGTAGAAATGGATCAGTCTCTGGATGTTCCTCTCTCTGTAGAGGAGACCCGAGCAGAACCGGCCCAGAGTTCAGTGCGGCCATTCTCATTCACACACGAGGAGGAGTGTGTGTCTGTGTCATGATGAAGATTATGATGATGACGATGAAGAGCAGCAGAACAATCAAATTGGAAATTCATATTTTTACTGACTTTGTATTAAATAGTTTTTGACCATTTGGATTTCATTATTTTTCAACATTTCCACACCTTTGAAGTTTCACTGTTCACTGGTTTCCCAAACTAAAGCATTTGACTTTGTTAATCAAATAATTTTAGTATTTAAAATGTGGTGTTAATTGTTTTGGTCTAAAAGTGGATTTGTTTAAATGTTTTAGACAGATACGGTATTTTTTCTCCAAATCAGAATCGAGTTCATCTATGTCACCTTTTAGACCTAAAAGTAATTTTTGCCCTAATGTGTCTAACCACTCATACTTTTTGTCGTTTGGTCGAAAAAGAGGTGATGGAAGCTTGCTCTTCTAGTAATAAAATCTCTCATAATTTTTCATTGAATGAGCAAAAAGCTTTGACCGAATTGATAAGTGACCCAAGCATCATTATAAAACCTGCTGATAAAGGAGGGGCTATAGTACAAGATACGAAAAAATACCAAGATGAAATTCTTTCACAATTACAGAATATTAGGTTTTATAAAAAACTTCCCAGTGATCCTACCAATACTTATCAATCTGAGATATTGTCATTTTTAACAAATGCTAAAACAGAGGGTTGGATATCTCAATCAGAGTTTAAATTCTTGTATTGTCAACATCCGATTAGACCTGTTTTTTACACTCTTCCTAAAATTCATAAGAGACTTATTGACCCTCCAGGTCGTCCGATTGTGGCACAGACTAATTCCCTCTTATCTCCTTTATCTCAGTATGTTGATTTTTTTATAAAACCTTTTGTTTATTCGTTACCATCTTACATTCGAGACTCTACTGATTTTATCAATAAGATTTCTGAGGTGTATGATTTACCGGATTTTTCTTTATTATTAACTTTTGACATAACACGTTTATATACTAACATTTCACATGAAAAAGGACTTATTGCACTTAGACATTATCTTTCGTTACGCGAGGACTCTAATCCACCATCAGACTTTATCGTCGAGATGGCTTCGTACCTTTTGAAATATAATTATTTTAGTTTCGATATGGATTTTTTTCTTCAGATAAGTGGGACAGCAATGGGCTCGAATTTTGCCCCTAACTATGCCAATTTATTTATGGGTTTTTTTTGAGGAGAGTTATGTATTGAATACAGAAAATAATCCTTTCTATTCACAGATTATGAAGTGGTATAGATACATTGACGATATATTTTGTATTTTTTTGGGTGATCACGATGAGGCTCGAGAATTTGTGACATATTTGAATAACTTGGTTGACGACTTAGAATTTACTTCTGAAATTGATTCGTCTAGAGTACACTTCCTCGATATGTGGGTACAGAAGAACGAAGGCAGTTTGACTACAACTTTGTTTACAAAAGAGACTCGTAACACACTTTTACTTGCTACCAGTTTTCATCCAACTTTTTTTTTAAAAGGACTGCCTAAGAGTCAGTTCTACAGATTGAGGAGGATTTGTTATTCTGATTCCGATTTTATTGAGAAATCGAAAATCATGAAAAATAATTTTTTGAACAGAGGTTATTAGACTGCGTCGAAGAAGGATACAATACAGCTTTTAAAAAGACACGGTCTGAATTACTAAAAAAGAAGACAAAGAAAACAAGAAAGTATTCTTTTGCTTGTACAACACATTCATCTAAGTCCTACATGATAAAATCATTTTTTTTTAAAACACTGGCATTTATTGTCTTCTGATCCGGAGTTGAACGATATTTTTAGACATCCTCCTTTGATTGTACATAAACGCGCCAGGAATTTAAAAGATAGCGTTAGTCCTCGTGCATCTCAGAGTTTACTTAGTCCTATACAGAAGGGCAATTATCGTTGTGGGAATTGTGCTCAGTGTAATAATACTTTCAAAACATCATTTTTTTGTCATCCTAGAACTGGTAAAAAAATATAGCATTAAATCTGTGATTACTTGTGTTTCCACTCATGTTGTGTAGGCTAGGCCTACTTGATCCGTTGTCCTTGCGGTATAGGCTATGTGGGAAAAACGTCACGTCAATTGAAACAAAGAATTAGTGAACATAAGAGTTCGATCAGCAGAAAAGATATGAATTATCCAGTCGCGGTACACTTTTTAAATCTGAATCACGATGTCACCTCTTTACGTTTCTGTGGGATTGAGAAAGTAACTTTGCCACCTAGAGGTGGAGACATTGAATTACTTCTACAGAGACGCGAACTGTTCTGGATTTACACCCTTCAAACTTTATTTCCTGTGGGTATGAACGATGAAGCACCATTTAATGTAATGTTATAGTGATGTAATGGTTTTGAATGATGTGTTGTTCCTACTATGTATTCACAATGAGTTTGAGTGGTTATGGAGTCTGACTGTTGTAACACTTTGATGCTGTTTGATGACGACGTGTTGATCATGTGTATAGGCTATTAGATGATCTTGTTAACCTACAGTGGGATCTTTATTGATTGTTGTAACTATCATAATTTGTAACTGTTTATGATGTGATGTTAATTTTATACTCCTAATGAGCTTAATTGTTTACAGATGGAGCTTTGGTAATTGGTCATGTGTTTATCTTAAAAGAGATGAATTTGAACATGTGTATACTCCTGATGAAGGTCGTGTGACCGAAACGTTGTGTGAATAAAGAATACTTCTTTGCAAGTTACGATAGTGTGCGGGAATTTCTTGTCTGTTGAAACGATCCACCTGGTTGGTCTCATTATCCGCACCTATCAATTGCAGGTGTGCGATGGAGTTTGTTCACTAGTATTTAAAATGTAAAATTTAAATGAAAAATGTTCTAAATAATTATGTCAGATGCAGTTATTTTTTCTTCAGCACAAAATTCATAATATAAAAGGCACATTTTTAAACAGTTTTGTTTCTTACCAGATTGTAGAGTCACACAATTGAAATATTAGCAAAATGTGTAGCTGATTTCTTGTCTCATAATGTATTATTATTATTATTATTTTAAAGCTTATATATAGCTCAAAGATACAGCATGATAGGTAAAGATTACCCAGAGGGTTACCTGACACCGCTGAATCTACAGGGGTAGATGATCCCAGTTCTCCAGCAGGGGGAGCTAGAGCTAATTCACAATCTGCTACATTTGCAACTGCAAAGGCTAATCGTTGTAAAACTGTATTTAGTGTTACAGTAATTTTACTGTTGAATGAAATACAGCAACTACTGGATAATTGTTGCCAGTAAGTTACTGTTAATTTGACAATCATTTGTTTACAGTGTGGAAGGCCGAAATCATGCACCCGGTATTAGTCAGGGGGCCAATTCTGAAAAGGGCTTCCGTTAAGACTTTTGCGGACATGTTTTGGTACAAGCTGTCACCCTATTTTTTTTAGTTAGAAGACACCCATAGGTAAGATATTAGGGTGGTTGTCAAGCTGAATTTTTTTTTTTTGTGACTTGTACAAGCAATTTCAGGCCAATTTTTTGGTTTCCTGCTCAACACGACATGCCAACAGTAAATGTTGAATATCTCCTTAACCACAAGGACCATATTCATAAAAATGGTATCAAATGAAAGCCAACACTCATGGGATGTCTGCTGAAGTGTCAGAATGAACATTTATTGTACAGTGTAAGAGACAACAGAACTAGAACATGAAAAAAACAATCTCCGCCTAAAGAGAACCAGTTTTCAAAGTGAATATCAGCTTGGAAACATAACCTAGTATCCCAAAACCTCTATCAATCAGTACCCATATCTATGGTTATGGCCAAGTTTAAGCTTGTAGGGAGAGACAGTGCAATGCTGCACAAGTTATAATACTTTAATGTCAAGGCGGAAATTTAGAACTGTAGATGATGGTCTATGGTGCTATTTGACTTAATTAGTGTACCAGGTTGTAACACAAATTATATTTAATTATCACTATAGTTATTAATTCCATCCTAACAAAACTGCTCTCTCACTTCTTTAGGGTTAGGGGTTAGTAACTAGTTAGTAGTAATAACTATGTAATAGTCGTATGGCAAAGGTATGTTTTTCCCCATCAAAGCAGTGGCTCTCAGGTTGGCAGAGGTTGGCTCTCAGGTTGTCAGTCTCATCCCTTTGAGACTGAATGGATTGAATAAGCAAGGTCAAGCTAAGCACAATGCAAATAATGGTGTGTGTCTATTATATTGCAAAAATATTGCACAGTATTATACTACAATAATCTCCAGAAAGAGCACAAAGACACCAAATCCTGAAAAATCACTTCAATCAAAGGGCTTTATCTTGGCTGTATTTTCCATATTTGTCTTGACAAATGAAACATTACAGAATGCATAGCTGATATAAAAAATTGGATGACTCATAATTTCCTACTTCTAAATTCTGAAAAAACAGATATTCTAATTATTGGACAAAAAACGTCCTCACGTAATAACCTAGAATACTGTCTAACACTTGATGGCTGCTCTGTTAAGTCTTCGTCGTCGGTTAGGAACCTGGGTGTGCTCTTTGATACCAATCTTTCATTTGAAAGTCACGTGTCTAGTATCTGTAAAACCGCATTTTTCCATCTTAAAAATATATCTAAATTACGTCATATGCTCTCATTGACAAATGCGGAACAATTAGTTCATGCTTTCATGACATCAAGGCTAGATTATTGTAATGCTCTACTGGGTGGTTGCCCTGCACGCTTAATAAACAAACTACAGCTTGTTCAAAACGCAGCAGCTCGAGTTCTTACCAGAACCAGGAAGTATGACCATATTAGCCCGGTTCTGTCAACACTGCACTGGCTCCCTATTAATCATCGCAGAAATTTTAAAATATTGCTGATTACTTACAAAGCACTAAATGGTTTAGCTCCGCAGTACTTGAGCGAGCTCTTAACGCATTATAGTCCTTCACGTCTATTGCGATCTCAAAATTCCGGCCAGTTGATAATACCTAGAATATCCAAATCGACTGCTGGCGGTAGATCCTTCTCCTGTTTAGCACCAAAACTCTGGAACAGTCTTCCTACCATTGTCCGGGAAGCAGACACACTCTGTCAGTTCAAAGCCAGATTAAAGACACATCTCTTTGACATAGCATTCACATAATACATTATAGACTTCTATAATTCAATGATAGGCTGCATAGATTAGGTCAGCTGGAACCGGGAACACTTCCCATAAATCCTGATGTACTTGTTACATCATGAGAAGAATGGCATCTACGCTAATTTTAGTGTCTTCCTCCCGCAGCCTGCCGGATCCAGGCCGTATCCAGATCTGACGAAGGACCTTTGCCTGGACCCGATGACAACGCAGTGCTGAAGTGCCAACTAGTCTCTCCCTATGGAGGATCCCTTTACCACTCTACAGATAAAGCGTCGTCGGGAAAACTCAATTTGCGTATCTACCCCGAATTGATAAAATAAAATAAAATTCTTAATCAAAACTATAAGGAAACACCAGTAATTTGTTTAGGCTTGGTTTGTAGGGAATTACAAACCTGCACACATATATTCAAATGCACATAACTATAGAACCAATTCTTAATGCGCATGTGAACGCCATCAGCTTTTCTCACAGGATCGCATTTAAAGTTTGTGTAGAGAGAATGGTGTCGTCTTGGCGGCCCCTAATTTAATAACAAATGATCGTTGCGACGGAAGCGAATCAATCAAAACTAACTTTAGCTGGAAAATAACTTTATTAAAGAACCTCTATAAAGCCAAAACAATCTTACCTTAAATTATACGTTTATCTCTGTAAAGCTGCTTTGAAACAATCTACATTGTTAAAAGCGCTATATAAATGAAGATGACTTGACTTGACTTGACATTTTTCCCAATCATTATCTCTTCCTATTTGTTTTTCTTTGGACGCTAGGCTTACAGCTCCCTCTGGATCCATGTTATCTCATCAGAAGGCAAAGAAATTTTTCACTACACTAGTCTGATTGGTTTCTGAGTGGATCACTACAGTGTCCTCTGACATAAGCTGAGGGCTTTGCTATCTAACAAACTTATTAACACTTTTAGCTATAGCAGACTGTAAAATAGGCTGCTGTGCAGCAAATAAATTAAAAACATAATATTTCCATTACACATCTGCACAAAACTTAATTTACCTATTAGTAAGTAAGCTAGTAATTATGAAAGTAAATTAGCCTAGGTATACACTCACCTAAAGGATTATTAGGAACACCTGTTCAATTTCTCATTAATGCAATTGTCTAATCAACCAATCACATGGCAGTTGCTTCAATGCATTTAGGGGTGTGGTCCTGGTCAAGACAATCTCCTGAACTCCAAACTGAATGTCAGAATGGGAAAGAAAGGTGATTTAAGCAATTTTGAGTGTGGCATGGTTGTTGGTGCCAGACGGGCTGGTCTGAGTATTTCACAATCTGCTCAGTTACTGGGATTTCCACGCACAACCATTTCTAGGGTTTACAAAGAATGGTGTGAAAAGGGAAAAACATCCAGTATGCGGCAGTCCTGTGGGCGAAAATGCCTTGTTGATGCTAGAGGTCAGAGGAGAATGGGCCGACTGATTCAAGCTGATAGAAGAGCAACTTTGACTGAAATAACCACTCGTTACAACCGAGGTATGCTCAATAGATCAAGTTAATCTGTTGTGTGATTCACTCCTTTATAAAGTTTTGTTCAGACTGTACTGTTGACACCTGCTGTGATCATCTTCTCTGGATCTGCTGCCTCAATCTGCTGCCAAATCACAGCTGTGCTGACACAACAGTGACCCTTGTGGTGTGATACTCTTGTGGTATTTATTGATTATTATTTTTAATGATCATGCTTGCACATAAGTTGGATTATATTGCACATTTGCCCAAAATTACAATAGGTAACATGGAAGAAAATGGAAGCACTTTGGGAAAAAAATCCGCTTTTACCACTTTTAAGAATATAGTGTTAAAATGGACAAAAAAACATTTTCTAGGCTGACAACCTGGCTAGAACACACGTTGAGGGGTTAAATATTAATACTGGATAGGTTGTATACTTGTACCAAAAAGTGTCCAACAAAGTTTTAATATCAGTTTTGGCCCCCTGACTATATCTTCATCCATGCGTGGGGAGGCAAAGCGTGCACACCGTATCCTCTAGTGGATATATCTGAAAGTTCCACGCTTTTGTGTCATACCGGGTTGAATCATGATACAATTGTCATTTTGTGTGTGTGTGTGTGTGGTCACTTCAATTGTAAAAGTAGCCTACAGACATACAAGTCCTTAATGTAGTTAAACAAGTGTTTAAGTATTTGTACTTATAGCCTATGTGTTTTGAATATTCACCTACTACAAATTGAATAATTTTTCCACCATTTTGAGATTTTTGGATATTTGTCTTCAATAACATGTCTTCTTTCAGACTTGTGGTAAAAAAAGTCTGAAATACACATTTAGGTCTTTATTTTATTACACTTTGTCTGTTTGCGTCTGTAGATTTCTCATAAATTCAACAAAAGTTGGCGTTCTTAATCAACACGCTGCTCCGCGATCCCCACAACAGCACTGCTTCCTCACAACAGAGACAGCACAAGCAGCAATGCATTCAGTACAGATACAGACAGCACTTCTGCTTCCTCACAGCGGACAGCCCAGCTGTAAAACACTCTCTCTGCTGTACAATGCTGTCCGATCCAAATATGGACTGATCGACAGTCATTTCCTGTCTATCAGCAACACCGTTTTCTCAAAATGACTTTTTCTCATTCATACTCCAAGTCTGAAATCTCTACTTCAGTAGCACCTACGCCTACACCAAACTTTCCAGTCTTGTACCTAGTTATATTATGAAGACATTCACAGACGGATTTGTAAATATATTATTCCTAGCCTGATTTATATAACATTTTATTCCAAAAACATGGCGAAAATATTTTTTAAGGCTATTGACAGTATATTCTGATTTACAGGATAACAAAAGTAGATATCCATAAATCCCTCTGTAATTTTTTTCCCCCATCTAATATGTGAACACGATGAAAAAATATTTTTTAACCTGGCTTTATCCAATAGCTACTCAGATTTTGTTTTTTAAAATATATGCAAATTAGAGCATATTTAATTAGATATTGCCTAATTTGCATATTTAAACATTAAATTACAGAAAACTTGTAATACATTTGCTCATCTTAATGTAGGTAATCAATTGGGAAAGTTTCATGGTGATATCTGCTAGATAGAACATTTTTACCCTATTCACCTGTAGTGTCTCGCCTTAAATACAACGGAGAAACTTAACAAGTGGTGTTTACCGTGCCACCACTTCCTGACATAACTCAGCGCTGGGGGATTCTCACTCTGAACATACAAACCACAAGCGCACACCGCCGCTCAGTCTCAAACTCTCAGTGACAGCGAGCCGGTGGGCGGGGCTTACCAGGATCAGCACCATACACTGCTGCACATCTCTTCTACACTCAAGTGAAACAAACTCCTGGAGTACATCTATCATGCAGAACTCCTCAACAAGTGAGTTATTTCATATATTTAATTTATTTAAACTTTTATAAAAATGGCAATGCAGAATATAGCCTATTTTGATAATAATTGTGAATATTTTAACTGTAAAACATGAAGTCAAACAGCCCTATTATTTTTAAATTAAAAACACCACTACAATAACAACGAGTGTGTTGTGTGTAGATTTGCTGTTTATTAATAATCAATGCTGAGTGACAGAGATTTGTGTAAATGTAACTGATGCTTAGATTTTTTTGGCAACTTACAATAAGCGTTCATTTAGGCTATTAGTTATTTAACGATGATGACTTCTACATGCTTTTATTAATCTTAGTTCATGTTAATTTCAACATCTAATTTAGAAATTAGCATTTGTATTTTATTTAGCCTAACAGGGATTAATAAAAGCTGTATTGCTCATTGATACATGTTATCTAATTAACATTTAATAACGTAACTGTAAGTCTCAGTGTCAAGTCTAGTATCAAGCAAATAGTTGCTTTTCAACCATTCGTCACACACTCATAATTCTAACATCAAACCTAGTACCACGTAGCCTAGAAATAGACGCACCCTAGTGGCAGCAAAATGTATTTTGCCAGACCTAACATCTTGATGTAGGTCTGGCTTGCCAGGCTAACGCCCGTTTCACACATACTCCGTGTGCGCAGTGTTGCAGTGCGTATGCAGTGCAGGAGCAGCACGCGCTATAGTGCTTTCACATAAGCTGCGTTTGCAGTGCATAACTGATCCTGCTGTACCACAAACAAATTGTATTTCAAATCCAGAAGTTATCAGCAAATTTTATTTAAAAAAAAAAGTTTTTTGTCAGCATTGCGATTCTCTTTGTACACATATACTCTTTAATAGACGTATTCACGTTTAAACACAATTTAAACAAACTTCATTGCATTACTTCTATATAATTATATATTAAGTTGCTCAAGCAAGTGGCAAAATATTTAACCATGTATATTAAAATCGCATAGACTACATTTTAAATTAAAACTTAAAATTGACAAAAACAGCAGACTCATATAGGCTACTCTTTCTTTTGCATAATTTAAATCTTTATACAATAAATCTTGCATGTCACAAAGAACTTGTTTTTCCACATCCACGAATGAGACGAGTGTTGTTCATTATGTTGCGTTGTTGATTGTTGCGTTGTTGAAATATGTATTTTCCCTTGATTTACCCTGGTCTTAACGATTCTCTTTGTACTCATACACTCTAACGTATGTTATTTAAACATAATTTAAACAACGTAGGCCTATTATTCAATGCATTACTTCTACTTATATTAAGTTCCTCAAGCAAGTGGTCAAATATTTAACCATGTAGCCTATTAGGCTATATAAAAAACAGCCGACTCTCATGCCTTTTCTTTTGCATTTAAATTAAAACAATAAATCTTGCATGTCACAAAGAATTTGCTTTTCCACCTCCACGAGTGTCGTTCATTATGTCGCCTTGTTGAGGTAAATTGTAGTTTTCCTTGCTTTACCCCGGTCTTAAAGTGAAAATAGTATTTAATTAAATACATTTATGTTAAGATTACTACATTTTATTTAATTAATCGCATTTATGGTGAAATTACTACATTTTTAGGTCAATCTGTGTTCATTTTCACCATGAAACATGCGCTGTCACTTTAATTCAGCGCGTGCAGCACAGCAAAAATAGACTCGGTGCGGAAACGATCTCTGCACTGCTGTATACGCACCGCAACTGGAACGGATCGACGGACTGCAACCGCGTGCAGTGTGAAAGCTCTAACCTGTTAACATGGGTACGGAAAAAAATACGCACCGCATACGCACTGCAAACGGAGTATGTGTGAAACGGGCGTTACGCGTATACAGCAGTGCAGAGATCGTTTCCGCACCGAGTCTATTTTTGCTGTGCTGCAAACGCTGAATTAAAGTGACAGCGCATGTTTCGTGGTCAAAATGAACACAGATTGACCTGCAAATGTTGTAATTTCACCATAAATGCGATTGATTAAATAAAATGTATAAATCTCACCATAAATGTATTTAAATAAATACTATGTTTTTGGTAAAGCAAGGAAAGCTACTATTTACCTCAACAAGGCGACATAATGAACTCTTGTCACATTCGTGGAGGTGGAAAAACAAGTTGTGACATGCAAGATTTATTGTATTAAAATTTAAATGAAAAAGAAAAGGCATGAGAATCGGCTGTTCTTATCAATTTTAAGTTTTAATTTAAAATGTTTGCGATTTAATATAAGTACATGGTTAAATATTTGACCACTTGCTTGAGCAACTTAAGTAGAAGTAATGCATTGAATAATAGGCTGCCGTTGCAATTGTGTTTAAACGTGCATACGTCTATTAAAGAGTATGTGTACAAAGATAATCGCAATGCTGAGACGTTAAGACCGCGGGTAAATCAAAGGAAAATACATTTTACTTCAACAAGGCATAATGAACAACACTCGTCTCATTCGTGGAGGTGGAAAAACAAGTTCTTTGTGACATGCAAGGTTTATTGTATAAAGATTTAAATTATGCAAAAGAAAAGGCATGAGTCTGCTGTTTTTGTCAATTTTAAGTTTTAATTTAAAATGTAGGCTATTCGATTTTAATATTTGTACATGGTAAAATATTTTACCACTTGCTTGAGCAACTTAATATATAATTATATAGAAGTAATGCATTTAATAATGTTGTTTAAATTGTGTTTAAACGTGAATACGTCTATTAAAGAGTGTATAGGTGTACAAAGAGAATTGCAATGCTGACAAAAAAACTTTTTTTAAATAAAAGTTGTTGATAACTTCTGGATTTGAAATACAAATAGCGAGTATGTATATGTGTTATAGCCTACAGCAGCGGATCAGTAACGCACTGCAAACGCAGCATATGTGAAAGCACTATTGCATGTGCTGCTCCTGCACTGCAAACGCACTGCAACCCGCACCGCACACGCACTGCACACGGAGTATGTGTGAAACGGGCGTAAGTACCACGTGTATTCCTGCTCAACCCGAGACGTTTACATGCGCGCCGCTAGATGGCGTTGGCCTATCTGTTAATGTAATGTGTTGTAATGTCCCTCCCTGTCCAGGCTCTTCAGTGTGGAGTGTTTGTCCATCAGTGTCCTGCTGTCTGTCTGCTCTCTGGAAGATGATGAGGACTTCTGTTTGTTCCTCTGAGGGTATGATTATTCTTTAAACAACATATTATTCATTTATTAACACACTCGCGGTCAAAACATGAGTTTAGTGTCATTTGTTTCTGAATGAAGATCTGCACTGAAATAATAGAGTGTGTTTAAGTTGATGTTCATCTTTTGTAGAAATGGATCAGTCTCTGGATGTTCCTCTCTCTGTAGAGGAGACCCGAGCAGAACCGGCCCAGAGTTCAGTGCGGCCATTCTCATTCACACACGAGGAGGAGTGTGTGTGAGCGATGATGATGATGATGATGATGAAGATGAAGAGCAGCAGGACAATCAACTACAAATTCACATTTTTCTTGACTTTGTATGAAATATTTTCTGTGATCACTTATTAAATTGATGAATACATAAAGCAGATTCCATTATTTCTTTATATTTCCACGCCTTTAAAGTTTCACTGTTCAGATCTGATTTCATTAATTAAATTATTAAATTAAAATGTAAAATTAAAATATAACCATATAACCATAATTAAAAAAATAAATGTTTTTTAAATAGGCCTAATATTAAAAAAGATGGAATATTTTATTTGTTTACCTGCGTTTTATGTGACCATCAGAGAACCACGAACATGCAAAAGTGTTGTTAATTTTTTTAAATAGCCTATATGACTTTAAAATCTAAGGCAGACAAAGTAAATATTTTTCATAGAATAAATTCATATTTTCAAATAGAATATCTAGCTATTTATTATCTTCTTTGAGACAGTGTGCAATAGGGTTAGATTTGTTACATTATTCCAAATAAATAGATTGAGAGTCACAAATAACTGTAAAGAATCTTAATACAGAGCGTGCTATGATTGGTCAGCTCAGATGGCTGTTATCTGATTGGCTTAACTTGACGGTGGGCGGAGTCCACTTATTTGTGGATGGGTCTGCACATCTTGATGCTAGAAATTGTTCAAAATCCACAAATGCAAAAGAAGCGATTCACAAATGTGGTGGAAAGAGTACTAAATAATTGTACTTAAGTAAAAGTATTGCTACTTAAGTAATAATTTACTTGAGTACAAGTAGAAGTACTGAAAAATAATATGACTCAAGTAAGAGTAAATAAGTAGTTTGCTTAAAAACTACTCAAGTAACTACGTTACAAAGTACTTTATTATTATTTTTCTATTTTTACCCAAAATGGGGAGATGATAGCGATATGGAGCGCTAAACACTCTCATGTCAATTCTGTTTCATTCATACTGGAAGCCCAGTACATAATTATTCATACCACGTGCAGAAAGTCCACAAGTGAGATTCATAGAATGATTCACTTATGACGTTTCAGGAAATGCCTATATGGATATAATAACATGCAAATAGAGACATTTGACTGAAGAAACATGAAGACAAACACATGATAGCGATATCTTAGGTATTTTCATAAGAATGATGTATGTCTTTAAAGGGATAGTTCACCAAAAAAGGAAAATTAGCCCCTGATTTATTCACCCTCAAGCCATCCTAGGTGTATATGACATTCTTCTTTCAGACGAACACAATCAGAGTTATATTAAAAAATGTCCTGGCTCTTCCAAGCTTTATAATGGCAGTGAATGGCTAGAGAAAATTTGAAGCCCAAAAAAGTGCACCCATCCATGATAAAAGGGGACGAGACCGCCTATGCCGAGTCCGAGTCAAGACCGAGTCTTTGAAGGGTCGAGTCCGAGTCCGTTGGTTTTCAAATACAGTCGAGTCCGAGTCAAGACCGAGTCTTTGAGGAAGCAAGTCCGAGTCGAGACCGAGTCTTTAGGAGTCGAGACCAAGACCATAAAAACATGTCAGTTTTCATATTCATGATTTAATATCACCCCAGTTAATAATCAACAGTTAGGCCTACAGACTAAGCAAGATTGGGAATTGTTTAGAGGAGCAGTCTTAACGTCTTAATATGGACTAATTTTCTAGTGGTATGTATTCTAGTGGACTAGTGATGGGGACGAGACCACCTATGCCGAGTCCGAGTCAAGACCGAGTCTTTGAAGGGTCGAGTCCGAGTCAAGACCGAGTCCGAGACCGGACTCGAGTACTACATCACTACCACTTTTACTCCAGGGGGTTAATAAAGGCCTTCTGAAGTGAAGCCATGTGTTTGTGTAAGGAAAATACCCATATTTATAACTTTATAATCTAAAATAACTAGCTTCAGCCAGACGACCGACCATACGCATCGAGTTACGGTGGAAGACTAAACCCTGACTCGACGCACAACGTATATATAGAAGAGGAGCTTCAGTTTGTTGCACAGCCCTATTTGTTTAAACCACGAGAGGCGTCTAAGCTTACGATACTCCTACATTCTTCATACATGTGTCACGGGTTACTCTTGTGGCGCAAGTCAATTTGCTTAGTATGCGTACGATCGTCTGGCGGAAGCTAGTTATTTTAGAGTATAAAGTTATAAATATGGGTATTTTTCAAAAACCCATGGCTTCGCTTCCGAAGGCCTTTATTAACCCACTGGAGCAATGTGGAGTATTTTTTTTATTTATCATGAATGGATGCACTTTTTTGGGTTTGAATTTTTTTTCCAGCCATTCAACTTGGAGGAGCCAGGACATTTAATTATGTGCAAGTAAATCATGGACTAATTTTCATTTTTGGGTGAACTAACCCATTAATGCAATGCTAATCAACATAGCCTGTATTATAGAATTTAATAAAATAATATATTCTCACACATGAAACCACAGAAGTAATTTCAAGTAATTTTGATTTTGAAACAAAACATGATATTAAACTCATAAATTGTAGTTTTTGACGGTATGCTATACATACTAGTTTTCCCTGTTGCCAAGAGAAAATGTTTTATTACTAATCTTTAAAAATAAGTCCAGGTAAGATCATTTTAATGTTTTTATTTGAATAATTTCATATTTGAAAGCAAAGAAGGTTAAGTGAAAGGTCCGATAAAAAAAGAGATAGTATGAATAAAAAAGTGCCAGTGAAAAAAAAAAAAAAAAAATTAAGTTGGGTATATGGTTAACGTTAAATTAAATGCTCTTTTTTTCCGTTCTACCGAAAATGTGCTGGGAGCCTATATTGCTTTTACATGCATCTGATTGACAGACAAATCATGCGATCTTATTTCACTGTTGTTGAGGGTTTTTCAGCTTTGTACAAAGTTTGCTTCGTGGGGCGAGGGCGAGCTTTACCTTTCAGTTGAACTGTGTTAATGTTTTCAAGACACAAGACGCTGTCCATGTTATGAGCCCGGAGCCGAGTTTTTTATTTACTTCAACTGCTCAATGCTCTGGTAATATCAATGGGATGACCCATTTCAGGAGTTGCCACAATTACATTTTAAAATCAGAATATTTTAAATTGCATGCTGCCACGCACGTAGGCTGGATTCTAAACACGAGCGCCAGTGATTGAATGTCAAAGCGCGGTTTGAACGCCCCGCCCCCCAGCTGAACTGCAAGTTTTGATTGGTTTTACACCCGAGTCAGACCTGTCTGTTATTGGCTGAAGCGCTTCAGAACTGTCTGTTATTGGCTGAAGCGCAGGGCTGAGGGCTCAGTCTCCACCGCACGCAGTCGTTTAAAAAGTGTTTGTGAAATGTAAGCTCGCTCTTTTGCTCCGTCGGCACCTTTGTCAAAGTACTCTGATTAATCAAGAAAATAGAAAAGAAAGTAGAAAAAAATCAAAAAATCTACTCAAGTACTGTAACGAAAGTATTTGTAATTAGTTACTTTCCACCACTGCGAATGCCAGGCAGAATTGTGTTTGTGACATAAAACACATTTGTAAATATTTTTTTATTTATTATTTTTGAATTTTACTATTTTTTGTGAAACTCTTTACTGTGAAACAAATAAATGTGGATCTTAATTATTTATTTGTGAATTCAATCAATTTTGTGAATCTATTTACGTTTATTTGTGAATCTCAATCTATTTATTTGGAATAATGCAATGATTCTAACCCATTTGGTGCGCTCTGACACGAGTCATTACGGTAGCACGCATCAGTAATGGATATTCATGAGCGTAGGGCTGACTCGGCAGTTAGCAGCTTTCACTAACCAATCCTGGCGCAGGGGGCGGGGCCAAAACAACCCGTTATCTTCTTTATTAGACCATTTTTCATCGGTGTTTAAGGATGTTTTATTTAGATTTTATAACTCTGACAAGAATCTAAAAGACAAGTATTTTCTTATAAATCTATTTATTTTTCTAGCCAAGTTTTTTTGTACACAAGTCATTTTTGTCTGTTAAACCTCTTTTTATTATTTTTCGCAAAGACCTGAAATGTTATTTGGGTACTATCTCTTCTTCCAGCAATGTCAAAGCTTTTAATTTATTTTTAATTATTTACCAAACATATAACATGTAAATTATATGTTCAATGTTTTTTTTTTTTTTTTTAGTGGCTTTTTGTCAACTGTTTATAATTATATTATAGTTGTTTAATTCAGTCTTGGGTTATAACTGTATGTATTTGCTGTTATATATGTTCAATAATAAAATAATAATAATAAAGCTCACCGTGGTAGTAGTATTGACAAAGCGATTGCGCGCAGACACCAGTCGTTACGGTATCGCATATGTGTCCGGAAGAGCGAGACTCGACGCACGGACACGGAGCTCGTCAGTTTTAGACGCGCGTCGGTTTGATGGGCGATGGGTCTGATCGCTCGCGTGCGGAAAGAATGGTTTATCATCGGTATAGTGCTCGTCATCACGTGCGCCAAGCTCGCGCCGTCCGTGGGAGTGAAAGGAGGTGAGAATCATCATCAAACACACACCTGGACACATTTCTGTCCATGCAAACTTTAAAATCAGTTAATGCACACATAAATGTTAATAATTATGCAATGATCGCTATTAGGAAATGACTCGTATAGATCAATATCACACAAAAAGATGGTTGATCATTTGTGCATTGACGTAAAATGGAAGTAATTATGATGAGGGATGAGGTCACATTATTGTATGTAAAGTTTTCAGCGTATAGATGGAGACTACATGATAAATGTGATCTGAATAGGATCATACAGTGTGTTAATCGATGTGTTTGATGGTTGTTTTTACTCTAGCTGTCACTGTGACACGTTGACTTGCAACACCCGGATCTGAACAATCCTGTCCGGGTGGAGAATAGTTACCACTGTTTTTCCTGTTTATACATGCGTGAGAACACTTTTGCCTGGACAAAGACTTGTTTAAAGTTTAAAACCCCATTGAAGTTTGAAGATAGATCATAGATGGATGGATGGATGGATGGATAGATAAGAATCGTAATAGCAACATTAGTCAGAACAGGCTGTAGGTCTTTGATTTCAATGGATAAAGTTTGAAAGCACCACCGAATTATATCTAATAATCATCAGTATGTCTGTTTTTAACTAACATGAATATCTGACACTGAAAAAAAATCACAAAACATAAATTAATTTTGACTTAGAAGGTCAAATATTGTTGATATTGAAAAGTGTTGCATTTGAACAATGACTCCCCGTATAAAACTGTACAGGACCCATGTTACATATAGTTATATTTTGGTACTAAATGATTACCATGGTTGTATTTATATGATGCTGCAAGAAAACATAAAGAATTCAATATTATGAAACCTGTCAAAATGACCATGTTATAACCCTAGCGCCCCAAAACATGGCAATCTAATTTAACCAATATATATATGATCATAATTCCTTATGCTGCTATTATTTCATGTGAGTCTGTCCTCTTTCAGGTCCTCTTCGGCCAGAGATCACCATCACCTACGTTGCAGTATCTGTTATTTTCTTCAACAGTGGCTTGTCTTTGAAAACAGAGGTATGATTGGTACCAGTTTTTGTTATGATTTTATAGATTTTTCTAGAAGTAATTTCTATTTTGCTGTGTTTTCCAGGAGCTGGCGAGTGCATTAATGCACGTAAAGTTGCATTTCTTCGTCCAGGCGTTTACGCTAGTGTTTTTCCCCATCGCCATCTGGCTGCTCCTGAAAGTCCTGGCCCTGACGGCGATCAACCAATGGCTTCTCAGAGGGTGAGTGCATGTATTTCCAGATTTCTCGTACACAATCTCTACCTGTTCTCTGCTTTACTGAATGAAGTCTCTGTCGGTGAGCTTGAGCCGAGGGAAACTGGATCTCTGAGGGCTTCTTGTGTTGGCACTTTAAGGTTATTTTCCTGCAAGAGAGTCGCTGTGTTCCCCTGCAACCTCCACACGTCCTTTCACACACAGAAAAGACATTCATGTTTTTATAACGTTGAAGATTATGAGTTACTGTTGTTGTGCCATTGGTTGAAATGTCCTGAAGTGACGCAGGATAGGGACAGTATGTGGAGGATTCCTGTCCGGAAAGCAGGGGAATAAATGTGATTTAAATTCAGTTGTGTGTGTTAATATTTATTAAAGCTTCTCTAAGCGATGTTGGGTGACGTCACTTCTTGTTGACGTTCAAAGTATTGTCAAACAAAACGGAGGCTAGCTCGACCCTCCCCCCCCTCAGAGACTCCTGAATGTGGGATTGGAAGCCCTTCTGCCGGTGGCGTTCTCATCACCTTTTGAACGCTTTTCTTATGTAAATTCGGGACTTTGTGCGTTCCTTCTCCTTTTCTACCCTGGTAATCCAGAGTTCTCGCGAGAGCACAAGTTGAATTTGCTCACCCAGTTACTCTGGCGTCGAGTAATGATGCTCATTAAATATGCCCCTCGATCTGAGCTGCACCAATCACAGCGGGTTATCTGATATGGGCGGGTCGGAGGCGAGATGACGACAGCGCTGTGACGTCTAAGTCATTAGTAAACATTGCAAGATGCCTATGGATGAACACCAGTTGTTTGAAATGGCTTTGGCCGCTACAATGAACGAGTTAGACTTGGCTTTTTATCTGAAAGAGGAACAGAAGACGGCGCTCGAATCCTTCCTTTGCAAGAAGGACTTTTTTGCTGTTTTGTCGACCGGATACGGCAAGAGTCTAATCTACCAGTTAACATTAGCTCCGCTGGAAGCTAAGCGATAACTTGTTGTGATTGGTCGTAGTGTTATCCAATTGCGTGCAGTGAGATTTTCAAATGCATGCTTGGTGCCGCCCCTCGAGCTGGACAATTTTCATTAGTCGACGCCAGACCATTAAAGGGATACTTCACCGTTTTTTCATATTAAACTATGTTATTCCCTTAACTAAGACGAGTTGATACATACCTCTCTCGTCTCAGTGCGTGCTCTCAATCGCTCTGGCGCGCGGCGACACTTTGATAGCACTTAGCTTAGCCCAGTTCATTCATTAGGATCCAAACAGAGATGAAGCTAGAAGTGACCAAACACCTCCACGTTTTCCCTATTTACAGACACAAAATAAAACGTATAAAAAGGATAACTATAATGTATGGCGGAATAGCACTTGGGAGCACTTCGACTCGGCACAGTAAAAAGTCACGTTGGTTCTAATGACAGAAGTGAGAGGGAGAGGATTTTTCAGGAGTGATGATATTACTGCGCCGAGTCGAAGTGCTCCCAAGTGCTATTCCGCCATACATTATAGTTATCCTTTTTATACGTTTTATTTTGTGTCACCATACTTGGGTCGTGTAACTGTATTTAAATAGGGAAAACGTGGAGGTGTTTGGTCGCTTCTAACTTCATCTCTGTTTGGATCCTAATGAATGAACTGGGCTAAGCTAAGTGCTATCAAAGTGTCGCCGCGCCAGAGCGATTGAGTGCACGCACTGAGACGAGAGAGGTATGTATCAACTCGTCTTAGTTAAGGGAATAACATAGTTTAATATGAAAAAACGGTGAAGTATCCCTTTAATCTTTTAGATTTAGGTCTGGATTTCCAGGCTACTCCTTTTCCCTCTTCTTTTTTATCTGTTCATTGGAACGTCGTCTCTTTGGTCGTGTGTCGGCCATATCAAAATTCTCAAGAATATACATTTTTAACGTTAGTCGTTTTCGTTGTCTAAGACATCTCTCCTCTAGCTAACTTCCCTCTTGATGCTTCTCTCTCCTCCACCCTCAAATCATTCTTGTCGGTGATTGGCTGGAACACTGATTGTTGTCTTTCGTGGTCCAGGCTGGGCCAGTTTGTTTTTCTTGCCGTTTGTGGAGCCTGGGCTGTCGACAGAGACCGTGTGTTTTTACAGTGTGTTCAGGGGACAGGCAGCTAGCGGATAGTGAGGAGATGTCTGCTGGATGTGACAAAAAATGTTTTGGCCTAAAAAAATGCGTGACATCGCTTAAGCACCTTTAAATCTCTCTAAATGCGATTGTTAGCATAATTAATTCAGCAGATTGATAGCAAATGTCCTTTTTGTGAATGGAGAGAACTGTTTTTCACTGTTGTGACAGACTTAAAAGCTTATTTTTGATGCTTAATTTCATGTTTGTGGATTTTAAATGAATATTTTCAAAGGTTTGTTTCATTTTTGGTTTTAAGTTTTGGAAAAAAAGGGCAACTTGTTAACTTTGTTATTGGAAAAGCGAAAATGGCTATTTATCTGACAAGAAAGGAAAAAAATAGGAGGTGAAGTGGGCCAGGATGTAGTACATGTTTTTAAAAATTTAACAAAAGAGAGTTTTATAAGAGTTTTATTTTATAAAACTGAAGACTGTAGAGGAATTTGAAAATGTATGGAATTATAAAGAAATGTTGTGCTTTAAGGATGGTGAATTATTATTTTTTCTAAATATCTTGAGTAAAGTGTATGTTTAATTTTTTTTTTAAATGATTAAATAAAGTGTTATAAAATTCTCTCTCTCTCTCTCTCTCTCTCTCTCTCTCTCTCTCTCTCTCTCTCTCTCTCTCTCTCTCTCTCTCTCTCTCTCTCTCTCTCTCTCTCTCTCTCTCTCTCTCTCTCTCTCTCTCTCTCTCTCTCTCTCTCTCTCAGGTTGCAGACGGTTGCATGTATGCCGCCTCCTGTCTCCTCTGCTGTTATCCTCACTAAAACTGTAGGAGGAAATGAGGTAAAAATTACCTCATTTCATCACAATGATCACATCTTTACTAGCGTGTTCCCATCACAACTTTAAAAATACATTCCTTCACAACAATCACAATCTTATGTAACTTTACAAACAGACCTCACCACAAAATCATTATCACTGTTAGGATTACTTTTTTTTTTTTTTTTTTTTTTTTTTAAATCATGACTTTCCAACAGATAACGAAATTTGGTGTGCTAAATAATAAACAAAAAGTTTTCAAAATGCATTTTCACAAAGATCATATCTTTACAAGCTTGTGCCCATCACAACTTAACAAACATATTCCATCACAGCAATCACAACTTTACAAACACATTCCACCATTAGGGTAACAATGTTACAAAACCACTCAATCACAACTATCACAACTGTACAAATTTGTTTCATAACTTTTCAAACAGACCTCACCAGACCTTTAAATAAACATTCTATCACAACAATTACAACTTTACATATGTACTTCATTAAAACTTTACAAGCAGACCTCACCACAAAATAATTTCCAACAGAAAATAACACTATTTTAGTAAAAATAGAAAATGAAACCCCAAACTTTACAAATTCACAATGATCAGATCTTTACCAGCTTGCTCCCATCACAACATTAAAAACACACTCCATCACAATCACGTTACAATTACAAACCCATTTCTCACACCAATCACAACTTTACAAACACTTTTTTTTTTACAAACACATTCCTTCACAATCACAACTTTACAACGCTCATTTTAAAAACACATTCAATCACTGCAATCACAACTTTACAAACACTATCTTCACAAACGCATTTTCAATCACAACTTTACAAAATACACTCCACCATAATGATAACTATATTACAGAAACACTCAATTGCAACTATCACAACTTTTGTACTTCTTTAAAACTTAACAAGCGAGCAGACCTCACCTCATAATCATGATCACTGTTATAATCACATTTTGTTATACAAATCATAACTTTTTAGAACAGAATAATCACAACATTTGGTGTACATTGCAGTTAAACATCAAAATGAACATTCATTTATGTTTTTAATGTATATAATTATTTTGTATTTAATGTAAAAGTGCGTATATTTGTTTTCTTTACAGGCTGCAGCCATTTTCAATTCTGCATTTGGGAGCTTTCTGGTAAGTGTGATGAGAGAGAGAGAGAGAAGTGAGGACAGGGAATGGAGCAGAAAAGAGAAAAATAGACAAACAAAAGAACAAAGAAATAAAAGCACAATGTGAAAGAATCTGCTTTCTCTGCAGGGGATTGTGGTCACTCCTCTTCTGCTGCTGGTGTTTGTGAGTAAAACTCTTTTATTTGGGTTGTGTTCAGTGTGGATGTGCTGAACAATGAGCATGTGGTACGAGTGTAATATAGACTGTAAATATACATATACTGTATACTCTATTGATTGTTCAGTGTGTTTTACAGGAGTTGTTTCTGATATATTGTTTGTATAATATTTTTCACTGTGTGTGTGTGTGTGTGTGTAGCTGGGCTCCTCGTCTTCTGTCCCGTTCACCTCCATCTTCTCGCAGCTCTTCATGACGGTGGTCGTCCCGCTCATAGTTGGACAGGTGAGTGTGTGTGTGTGTGTTGTTTTAGTAAATATTGTTCATCTTTATCTAATTTCACATGTGAAAAAGGCAAATAGCATCTGTAAGGGAAAGGATTAGAAACGTTAATCTGAGTTTCTGTCTTAAATAATTAAACATCAGTGGTTATTAATAGGAAGCCGCCACTGTGATACTGAACATGTTTGTGGATGTACAGTCAAACCAACATGTATTCAGACACCTTCTACATTTCTCACATTATCAGTTTATTCGCTATAGTTTAGAAAATGGTAATAAAATATGAGTTATGAACTCAGTTGATATTTGACTGGTTTTGTCCGTCCTTCTGTTAGACTGTCTCACTGATGAATTATGATGAATATCTGTGTGTAAAAAGAGCATTAGCAATTAAAGACAAACACTTCAGCAAAACATGATCAGCTCAAAGAGTCTGAATCATTTTTGGTCTCAAATTTTTTATAAATGTTACTGGTAGTCACTGTATGAAGAATTATTGGGTATAATATGTCTCAGTTCACTTTATTCTGCTCTCCTCACTTACATAAATTAACTATAGTGTCCTGCACAAACTAGTAAAAATATATCAAAAATGATATCTGGTAAGGCTGGGTATCGATTCAGATGTTCCAATTCGATTCGATTTCGATTCGACTCAATGAATATAGATTTAATACAAATCTTATATTTATAAAAAAGAACAGTGAACATAAGTTTACATAAGTGGCTAATTAATAAAAAGAAATGAAGAGCCACAAACCTTAGGTACACTTGGGTACATTAAAACAGAACTCAACTCTATATTTCAAATGCATATGAATTGACAGGATTTTGATGCAAGATGAAACATTGATGCTGAAAACTGGACGAGTGAGAACAGTCGCACGCCTTGATCAAACAGGATGTTTTATGTTTAAGATAAAACACACACAAATCTCTCAGCATTAGTGTAACATGGAACAAGCCTGTGAACAGTGGAGGAAAACTAATACTGGCTTTTGGGTGATAGATAAATAATAAATATGGAAAAAAATCGATTCGTGGCCTTTGAGAACCGATGTTGAATCGACCACATTTAAAAAAACGATTAATGGAAAAATCACCCAGCCTTAACATCTGGTGTCTGAATGATTGTTTTGAGTGTAGGTGTGCAGGAGGTTCCTGAGAGAGTGTTTGGACCGCCGGAAGCCTCCGTTCGGGACGGTGAGCAGTGTCGTCCTGCTCATGATAATCTACACCACCTTCTGCGACACATTCTCCAACCCCAACATAGAGCTGGACCACCTGAGCCTCCTCCTCGTCGTCTTCATCAGTGAGTGTGTGTTTAACCTGCCAGCTCTCCGGCCAAAGCTGCGGATTTAACCTACGGGCAAAACTGGAATATTGCACAAAAACTTGTTTTTGAACAAAATCGTCATTGTTGTTTTTTCCCTGTTTTTCAGTATTTTCCATTCAGTTGAGCTTCATGGCCCTGATATTTTTCCTGTCTACAAGGTAAGAAACACACTCAGTCTTCTGTCATGGTGTTATTGGTTTAAGATTGAGACAAACAATTCTGCATTTTTAGGTTAAGACATAACCCTGATCCACTTACTCTTTGATCTGTGACAGACTTCATAGTGTGTTTATATGCATCTTTTTTGTGATGTTTGTAGGAAATCCTCAGGATTCACTGCAGCTGATTCAGTCGCCATCATGTTTTGTGCGACTCATAAATCCCTCACTTTAGGTAAAACACAAGCTTCTGTCTGGAAAAGGCAAATATTAATCATTACTGACCTTCTATAATTGAAAACACTGGTTTAATGTGTGTGTGTGTGTGAAGGTATCCCCATGCTGAAGATCGTGTTCGAGGGTTATGAGCATCTGTCTCTGATATCAGTGCCTCTGTTGATCTATCATCCCGCTCAGATCCTGCTGGGCAGCGTCCTCCTGCCCTCCATTAAAACATGGATGAGCGGGAGACAGAAGGTAACACACACACACACACACTCTCACTCGCTCGCTCACACACTCACTCACACACACACACTCACACAAACACTCTCACTCACTCATCATTCACTCTATCACATACATACACACTCACTCACTTACTCGCTCACACTCTCACTCACTCACTCAATCACTCACACACACACACACTCACTCACTCGATCACACACTCTCACACACACACACTCTCACTCACTCACACACTCTCTCACACACTTACATACACACACACACACTCACTCGATCACACACTCTCACACTCGCTCACACACACACACACACACACACACACACATACACACTCACTCACTCAATCACACACTCTCACTCACACTCTCACTCACTTGATCACACACTCACACACTCTCACTCGCTCACACACTCTTTCACACACTCACATATACACACACATACACACTCACACACTCTCTCACTCACACTCTGACTCACTCGATCACACACTCTCACGCACACTCACTCACTCACTCTCACACACACTCGATCACACACACATACATTTATTATTACAATTAATTTGGGTCTGTTTTAACCTTTTAACCTCTTGACTTGCTTCTTTCAGACTCTCTCGCCCATATGAACTACACTGTCAACTGGAAGCTGTGAAACACTTGGCTGAGCCAAACCAAACCAAACCAGACCAGACCAGACCAGAAACAACGAGACCAAACCAAACTGAGACGGCGATAGCAGGAGTTTTACTCGCCGAACGTGCAGTAAACGTGAGATCAAGTGCCTTAACTCGACCGGGACCTCAGACGCCAGGGACTGAAATCCATTCCATGAGCTTTTTTAAACAGATACCTGAATGTATATTTTTATTTTTATATGAAGTGTGAAATCTTTTCCTACTCCAACAGCACTCAGACTTTGTCAGATGGGTTTGTTTTTGTTATTTCGACTTCCAGGGGATATTTGTGTGGCTTCGTTGAACTGTTGAATGCCCTGCTATCTTTCTTACATGTACCCGATGACGAGAGTATTACTGAACCGCTGGTCGTTTGTTCTGGTGCAGTAAACGCTAAGATCAGCTGTTCCACTGTGCCATGTTATGTTACTGAAGACAATAAACAGTTATAAACTCTGTCTAAATGAGGTTTTCTGTGTAAACTCTTTCTGATCACATGTGTTTTGTGGTGCATCATGCAAAAAATAACAAAAACAAAATGAACTTTGATCACAAATACACTGTACGCTCTTTAAAATAAATCTGTATTTATTAAACTTATTAAAACATTTCTTTATTCAAATCAAATATAGTTTTTAGTTATCTAACATTTTTAGTCTAATGGGTGAAAACATTCAAACTAAATAATTCAACCCTGATTTACCTTTTAAAAGACGCTATTGTGTTTAAACATTTCTACTGTATCTTATAGTTTATTTATGGTTAAAATCAAGCTTTTAAACTAGCATTCAAACTGAAATGCATCATTTCTAGTTATTAAACACAATTGATATTTTATGTTCACTAAAGGCAAAAGCACTTTTGGCTTTTTTGTCTTGTCGTCATTAAGGAGGTTTAATACAGTGGCTGTGATTACTTGCATACTGTTGTTTTTCAATAGTACGCAACTGTAGTATGCTTTTAAGTTTTTATGCTGTTTATAAGAAACTGAAACTTTTATTCAGCAAGGCTGCATTACATTGACCAAAAGTGACCGTAAAGACATTGCTGCAGAAAATGTAAAAAGTCCAGAAAAAAATGCATCATGATATCCACAAAAATATGACATTGATAATAATCAGAAATGTTTCTTGAGCATCAAATCATCATATTAGAGTGATTTCTGAAGGATCATGTGACACTCAAGACTGGAGTAATGATGCTGAAAATTCAGCTTTGATCACAGGAATAAATTACATTTTAAATGTATTACAATAGAAAACAGTTATTAGGGGCCAAGCACTTGTAACCGTTAGTGTTCTTCTGCCGCTCTTGAGTTAATGGCAGCCCATATAACCATTAACAGGACAGTTATTAAATTTGGCACATAGATAGAGGACAGTCTGAACTTTAACCATAGCAATGTTCTCTAACTCAATCGTTCTAGCGCCACCAATTGAAGTTTCGCTTACCAACACATTTTTTTGCACTGATTCCTTGGCTCAAGGCGAGTCGAATGCATGACGTAATTTTCCGTCATGAAAATGTATCCGGCGTTTTGAATTTTCAAACTCCTCCTTGGCCATCACCAGGGGGGCAGGGTTTCATATTATTTTGAAGCTTCCCTGGGCGCCGCCATTGATTAGCGGACCCCCACCTGCTGTTAGCATTCCATTGACTCCCATTCATTTTGGCGTCACTTTGACAGCGAATAACTTTACATCTGAGGCGTTTAAAGACTCCATTTGTCCATTATTTATTTCTAAAGAAACACGAAAATGTATAAAAAGGCTCCATACCTTGTATCTTACGTTATGGCCCCGTAAAAGCATTTTTTGTAAAAATAGGCTAACGATTGCGCCATAACCACGCGACTCTCTGTCGCACAGTAGAGAGATTACCGTATGGACAGGAGGAGAAGCTCGCGGGCGATCGCAGGGACATGGAGGCAAAATGACGAAATAATCAATCAGAATACCTACTAAAAGTTTCTCCTGCTCCTAGCTGATGGACAGCTAATACTCACGCTCTCCGTGAGTTCAAGTTTCGGAAGGGAATGATTCAGATTTCTCTTGGCACAGCTACTAGAAGACAGACGGGTTGCTCACGTCACATCTACGTCGTCAAGACCCAAGCACAAATGAATGTGAGGCAATATCTCCGCAACGCTTTAATGTATCTGACCAAACTTATGACAACCATGACCTTAAGGTACCAGCAGTTTCGCCGAAGTGCCACCTAGTGGTCAGGAGATATGAAAAATTAACCTTTTTGCTTATAACTTCTGAACAGTTTGGCCAAAACGGGTCTCTTTATATTTGGTGAAGCATGCCGAGTCGAACGACACTCAATTGTCCCATATCGGCCTTTTTGGGCGTCGACCATTTAGAATATTGACATAAAAATGCTATATTTTACGAACGCATTGGTGTATCACTTCGAAACTCAGTATGTGTCTTCGGCACCATGCCCTGACAGTCCTCAAAAAGTTGAGACAGTTATAGTGAAATTTCAAAAAATGCGATTAACCTTTAAATAAATGAGCTTATTTGAATGAAACTGGTCTTACTTGGGTCATGCCGAGAACATAGATACCAATTTTGCCATAGTTGGCTCAACTTCCTGTCCGCCATTTTGATTTTCTTTCAAAAACTTTTTCGAACTCCTCCTAGACCGTTGGTCCGATTTTCACCAAAATTGAATCGTATCCTCTTCAGACCATGCTGGCAAAACCTTATGGATTACGCGTCAATAGACAAAACCGTTTTCGTATACCACATCAACAAATTTTATGGCATGATGCCAAAATGACTCTGAAGCTGTATCTCTGCAATGCTTTGGCTTTTTAACCCCAAAGTTTGCATGTGTAATTGTCACCTCACTCTGACCACACCACATCAATTTGGTCACAGCTCCACCAGTTGGTTGAAAGTGATAAACCATTAAATCATATTACTAGTGATTGTATTTGTTGTTTTTTCAGCCATTTTGCCTAAAATCATCTTTACATGTCTTTAAAGGCACACTTTGTAATTTTTCGCCACTAGAGGTCACTAGAGGTTCTTCCGGTCATGCGTATGTGGGGTAAGGCAGCGCTGTTTTATCATATTAGATACATTTGAGTGTGTTGAAAGTTGTTATAATACTACTCTGTGGGTTCGCTCGGCGGCTACTATATGAAACACTTGCTGCACACTGCGGTGAGCTAGATCGATATTAGGCATGGTAAAATCAAGAAAACGAGATTTAAACAAAAAGACTAACTGTGTTGAGCTCTATAACAATGATTAGTTTTCTGTAGATGAATGCATCCAAACATTTGCTCACCTGTCTAATAAAACACATGATATATTCATTGATAAGTGATGCATGGACACGGTCTGTGTCTTGGTTAAAACTGCTTATTTCTCTGGATTTAAACATTCTTAGAAACATTTGGGATAATGTAAGTACACAAATCAACAAAATATATAACATTGTTCTAGTGGTTTTTGGATATTTTGATCTAAAAATCTTAGTGTGTCTTTAATTGCTCACCATGCCCTTGTGCTTGGCCCCTTTATCATTGCATGCAGCTATATTTTTAAATTGTATTAACATTTTGCAATGTTACCATTTTTATTTTAGTTTCTTTTGATCAAAGAAGTGCAGCCTTGGTGGGAATAAGAGACAGTGTTTAGTAGCCTGTTCAGTTTCCCGACGGTGTTATGAGGTTGTACTCGGCCTGGAGCACGAGGAAGCTGTTTTGGCGTATTTTGCGCACCTGCACCAGGTCTCCACACTCCTGCACGTGGATGATGCCTCGGTCTTCATGGTTATAGTCGTTGAGTGACACTGCGGTTCGCTTGCGGCAGTGTTTTCTCTGAAGGTACCGGAGACCCACGGCCACGGCCATTCCCAGCGCACCCGACAGGCCCAGTAACAGGCCCAGTTCGGATGTGCTCTTCCCGGGAACGTGCTCTGGTGTCTTGTTCCCTCTCTCCGGGACTCCAGACGGGACTTCAACGTGTTTGGGGGGTTTGAGAACATCTCTAAACAGATTTGAAGTGTGTTTCTTGTGAGGAGTCAGAGAAACGGCGCCCTCTGTTGGCTCCCGGGATGGGAAAAAATCGGAGAGGGATCGACGAAGAGCTTCGGGATGGAGGGATGCTGTGAAGATCTGTGTGTTGTGTGTGTGTACTGAAGGTGTATATGTGTGTGTTTGTTGCATGGATGCATGTTTATCTGCGCTGTGGGTCTGTAATAGTAGATTCGGAACAGTGTGTGTTTGTTGCATGGATGCATGTGTATCTGCGCTGTGGGTCTGTGATAGTAGATTCGGGAGAGTGTGTGTTTGTTGCATGGATGCAAGTGTATTTGCGCTGTGGGTCTGTGATAGTAGATTCGGGAGAGTGTGTGTTTGTTGCATGGATGCATGTGTATTTGCTCTGTGGGTCTGTGATAGTAGATTCGGGACAGTGTGTGTTTCTTGCATGGATGCATGTGTATCTGTGCTGTGGGTCTGTGATAGTAGATTTGGGACAGTGTGTGTTTCTTGCATGGATGCATGTGTATCTGCGCTGTGGGTCTGTGATAGTAGATTCGGGAGAGTGTGTGTTTGTTGCATGGATGCATGTTGTCCATTTGTGTCTATTTTAGCGTTTGTAGAGCTGTGAGATGAAGACGTGCTTGGGAAAGTTTGTGTAGATGTGTGTTTATATGAGGACAGAGATGTTTGAGTGTCATTTAGTGATTGTGTGTTTGTGTGTGTATTAACAGAAGGGGTTGTGTGTGTGGTATGTGTTGATGGCGTGTTGGTGTTATATGGTGCATATGTGTTAGTGTGTGTAGATGTGTGTTTATATGAGGACAGAGATGTTTGAGTGACGTTTAGTGATTGTGTGTTTGTGTGTGTATAAACAGAAGGGGTTGTGTGTGTGCTATATGTTGAGAGTGTGTTGGTGTTTGTGTTAAATGGTGCATATGTGCTGTGTGTAGATGTGTGTTTATACGAGGACAGAGATGTTTGAGTGTTTTTTAGTGATTGTGTGTTTGTGTGTGTATTAACAGAAGGGGTTGTGTGTGTGCTATATGTTGATAGCGTGTTGGTGTTGTATGGTGCATATGTGTTAGTGTGTGTAGATGTGTGTCTATACGAGGACAGAGATGTTTGAGTGACGTTTACTGATTGTGTGTTTGTGTGTGTATTAACAGAAGGGGTTGTGTTTGTGGTATGTGTTGAGAGCGTGTTGGTGTTATATGGTGCATATGTGTTAGTGTGTGTAGATGTGTGTCTATACGAGGACAGAGATGTTTGAGTGACGTTTACTGATTGTGTGTTTGTGTGTGTATTAACAGAAGGGGTTGTGTGTGTACTATATGTTGAGAGTGTGTTGGTAGATGTGGTTGTGTTTGTGGACAGGGATGTGTGTTTGCCTGTTTGTTCGAGTATTGAGGCTGCACAAAAAAATAAACACATAATGCATTAAATATAAAGTGCATTTCATCATTAAGGTGTTCTGTTTGGTTTCAGATTATTTCTTACTAGCCACCCTACAGTCCACTAATTATTCACAAAGATGTGTGTGTGCATATATTGTGTGTTGGTCATAATCACCTGTCGGTTGTCTTGTTACACTGTCAGTGATCTGCGAACTACGTGTCCCATCATGCACCACTGCTGATCTGATTCGCGACCAGGACACAAAATAGGACTGAACCAGCGTGATGCTACAGAGAGAGATTGAAAAGGGAAAATGCACATTTGTGTGTTGTGCAGATGAAGACATGACGTGTGTTCCTTGTTTAGACATTTAAATGAATGCATTTGCATTTATGCATTTACATATACTTTTATCCAGAGATACATACATGTCGTTCTGGTTATGCTAGTTAAACTACAGTCACAGAGGTGGATAGTAACACTGTACAGTAACACTGTTGAGTACTGTACTTAAGTACACTGTTTGAGTATCTGTACTTTACTTGAGTATTATTTTTTCTGGAAACTTTAATTAACTACTTTAATTTCACTACATTTGAAAAACAAATATCGTACGTTTTACTCCTCTGTATTTCTGCCAAGGTCCTGGAGTAGAAAGTAATGTCAGTCAGGGGATGATTTTTCTTTCATCTCTAAAACGTGATTGGTGTTTTGCAGGTGATGGACAGCCTATCAGTGATCACTCTTGTAAGGTCACGTGTCG